>NC_084980.1:17580182-17880182 GCF_963691925.1 Scomber scombrus
GTGCAATGATATAAACTTATCACTATAAAATATCAGAAAAAACACATGGAGAGAGAGAGAGAGTGAGAGAGAAAATATGTTGAATCAGCTTATACGACATGCAAGTCCAAGTAATCTATCAAGCGACCAAACTAATAATTGATTTCTTATTATTTGAAAGCTTATAAACTGCTTCTTTTTTACACAACTGGTATTCAGAGCCAGGAAAATTCATTTTGCTGTCATTTTTAATAAAAATAATTTAATAAATCCTTCAATAAAAGCCCACAATTATGCCTCATAATCAATAAAATTGCTGAGCCTTTGGGCTTAAAACATAAAGAAATTTCCATCCCTGTGTCATTAGCCTGTCACAGTGCCTGTTCAGTCAGAACCACAAGCGCTGTCATTATCTGTTTAAGTGGCTGTAGCTGCCATTTTTTTCAGGTGCCAAAAAGGCATATGAAGGACAGTCAAAAACCCCTGTTAAAAGAACCAAAGAAAGCTAACATGAATTGCGTGAAAAATCTAATTCGGCTAGCAGACATATGCAGACCAAATGATGAGGGAGTAAGAAGTGATGGTTTTATATGTGCAGCGCCTGCGAGGCAGACGATGTGTTCTCCCTCGCCTTGCGTTGAGTATCCCTTCTATTTCCCTCTGTTTTTCTCCTCACTCCTTGTAGCTTTCCTTTTTCTCTCATCCATTTCCATTCCCTGTTTTCAAATGTATATTTCAAATATGATGTGTTTAGTCATTTATTCTGAGACACTGGAAGACGATTAATTTAATCTAAACGTTTTTGAGAGGCAGTGCTAGGTCAAAACAGGTTAGTTCCTATACAGGCTGCATTTTTTTCAATCTGTCTTCAATATCTATTCCCTGCTTATTTTTTCTTCCTCTGTCCCTCTCCTCTTTTTCTTCTCCCTTCTCTCTCTGTCTCCTCCTTCCCTCGGCCCATTAGAGACAAAAGGAAGCCATCAGCCCATCGATCACGCTAACCTTCTGCGTGACCTCTTGCCAAATGACGTCCCCAGAAAACCAGGTCTGCTCCATGCTTCTCTTTGTTTGCACTCTTCCTGTGTTTCTCACTGAAGCATTGTGGGACTCTCAACAAGTGGCTCATTTAGTCGCTGCAGCAACAGCAGTTCGACGTGTTGAAACATACATCCTACACTAAATGGAGGTCTGGTCTCAATCGAATGCAAATAGTTTTTTGTAAGCTCTCAGGATATCAAATAGTTTAATCTAAGGAGCAGGAAAAGTTAAATGACTGCATTAACATGGAAAAAGAAAAATAAGATTAAATACCTGGCTCTCATTTTTATCCCTGCAGGGCAGAATTTAGCAGATGAGAGCTCCTCAACCGTGATGACCGCACTCACATCCCTGAAAAATATTTACATTTTTGGTGGCAGTTGCTGTGTTGATTTAACTGTCTTCCTGCAAATCTATTTAATTTAATTTTGTTAGCCACAAAAAAGGAAGAGCGTACACACAGGAGAAGAGGATGGGCAGTGCTGATAAAAGCAGGAGAAAATGAGGAGGTGAAAAACAGGAGAGGAAATGCGAGGGGAAGAAAAGGTTGAATCAGACTATACGCCTGAGAGAGGCAAAAGAAATGGAGAAAAGCCAAAGTGTTAATTTCCCTTAAAAGAAAAACAAAATGAGTCAGTGGCCGTGATATTTTTTTTTCAGTAAGCCGAGCAGGAATGCAGTAAATGGTAAACAATCCTAAACTGGGTTTAGTCCTGTTTGTAGTTGAGAAAGCTTATTTTGGTATATCTTCGTCTGTTTTGCATTAACTGTTATAACCTTATACTTACACATCAAATATGGAAATGAATCCAGCTTCTGAAATGTTGATAATTTGCAGCTGTCTCTAATAGACACCTAACGATTCATTTGTACATTCTCAGATAGAAATCAGAATATCCTGTGCAAATTCACCCAATGCATTTATCTTTTTATTTATCGTATTCTCAAAATGTTATGGATTTGTTCGTTTTGTTGTACCGAAGGTGAGGCAGAAATTCGTTAGAAAAGCAAATATCCGTTGGAGAGAGATATCTCCCCGTAGAGGGAGGCTGCGACTCATTCACCTTGAAGAAGAACATAGCTGGTGGCTGAGTCACCGGGGTCACACCCCTACACACACCCACCAGTCATTCAACCGGTTCTCTGTCTGTCTCTGTCTCGGTGTCTCTCTCTCTCTCTCTCTTTCTCACACAGACACACAAATTCAAGTACAAACACATGTCAATGTTTTGCAGAAGTGTGTGCATACCATGAAATTCAAATTAATTTGCCTCATTGCTAAGCATGCTCCGTACACAGCGTTTTAAAATAATTTGCATAATTTACTGCCATTACCTTCCACAGAAACATAATGTATTTTAGGAGATAAAGTATGATGACAAAGAACCTCAGTGAGTTCAGTACAAAGAGAAAAGTGGATACGACTCTGAATGTCAAGTTGTAAAGTGGGAAGGGAGCGGTATGAAGTGGATAACAAATTTTAAGAGACCATACATGCACATTTGGTCTGGATGTTATATAGAAGTGCTGAAAACCAAATGTCAAGTTTTATCCTTGTATCAGTGTGTTTTTTGCTTCCTCTGTGCTAATGTTGGATAAAAAAGGGAACAGTTAACTTGTGCATTTAAGTAAATGTACTAAAAGTTTATTTATTTATTTTTTAGTTTATTAAGTGTACCTTTTGCATATTTACAAATTAGCTGTTAAAATGTTAAAACAATTAGTTTCATATTCATTTAAAGGACTGGTCCAACATTTTGTGAAATACAGTTCATGCATTCTCTTATCTGTTCATTGTTAGATGAGATTTATTTTTGATCTTATTTTATTAATGTTTATTGGTATGATTTACATAGATTGGTTAATTGTATTAACATACACAGTATATATTTCATACTCTATTTCCTTTGTCAAATTGGACCACTTTCTCTGTAGTAATTGTTGAGATTGGCTAAGTGATAAGCCATAAATCAATAAAGTGTTAAATCACATTTGTTCTGTTGTCCTACTGTTGCTACAGCAGACATTAGAGTAGCCACGTTCGACTGAAGGAAATGTCCCTGTGCTCTTTAGCCAAAACCTTAAATAAATAAATTATTATAAATGATTCCTTTTCTGTATTTACTTGCTGCATTTGAATTGTTTTCTCACATGAAGCAGGCAGCACTGTTGTTGCTCAGTAAAGCTGCTGAAACGATTCAGTTCCCCTTGAAAGAGAGGATCAAATATTCCTCCCCTAAGGCTTAAGAGGTGGCTGAAAACCATTTGCAGTTTTCTACTTCATTAAAAAACTGCTGCTAGCATGAGTTCATATAATTTGCAATGGATTCCAAAGCAAAAAGGCTGGAAAATGTATCAAAATGTTCACAATCCACTGCTCATTCATGTTCAGTGTGGTTTCCTGGGTCCAGATCTTTCAATTGTGGTTTCTCTGCTGAAAAAGCAATTATCCAATGAGTTCCCTGGGAGACAAACGATTAGCCAATCAGCGCCATGGGTTGGACTAACGCCATTGTCAAGTTGTGCACAGGAACAACCTGACCTTTGAATCCACCCGCTCCACCAAATTAAATGAAGTGTAACAAGTTGACAGTTCGGTCTGACATCAGGCAACAATATGATCGTATGGTCACAGTTATTTTACTTCCCACATCTTTGAAATAAGGCTGAGAGAGGCTGTGTTTAAAACTACATCACATGAATAGCAATCATAAATATAACAATGACAACATAAATTAACAAAATCTAGCCTCTAATCAAAGAGAGGGTGGGGACTATGTGCTAATGTGACATAACTACCAGATAACAAGTTGGGTTAATTTGCCACGTTTTAGGGTGCCTGTGTGTTAATTTACCTCTGTCATACTGCTACGAGATGCTGGGTTGACACCCTGGCATAGCCCCTTTTTCTGTGGCATCTTTGGCATCACAGTCCCTTTTCTCTTCTTGAGCCTTCCTCATTTGTCTCTGTAACATTAAGCTCTGATTGTCATGTCTTTAGAGTAATTTGCGGATCTTTACCTCACTCCGCTCCTCTCTTAAGCCCCCAGGAAAATCACTATGTTAGTATTGCATCAGTGTTGACATAAAATTATGTCAGATTCAGACTAACTGAAGATGGAAAGGAAGTGTCTATCTGATACCAGGCAATTATTATGATGTACTCTATTTCCAGCAGTGTTTGGGTGGGTGGGGGGCAATAGTACAATATGAGAGCTACATATTTGGGAAACTATGACTGAACACAATAAGAATGCAAAATGGATTATGCTGTAGGGAAAGATGCAATTGTCACAGTTTCATTCCACTGTTGACTTTGTGATGTAGCAAAATACAAACAGCCACTTTTAAGGCCTACAGGGGTGGATCTCTACTAAAAAGACAGAATTGGAGTGCAGTATCATAACTGATAAGAGAGCTCATATGGATTGAATATCATTGTGTAAAGCTGTCATTCATATTTATGTCACATATTTCCTGCATTATATGCTTCCTGCAGCTTTCATCTCCATACATTTACATCTCATTACAAACCCCTCAACTCTGTTTGTGATCAATATGAATAGCTTCTCCAAGGGTCTACGCTTATTCACTGTATGAGCTCGTGTCTGAGCTTCACTGTAAACCAAAGGAGTCTTGAGAGTCAGCAGGGGTTCAGGTTTCAGCATGTTCAGAGTCACATTGACCATTTTTACTGCTTATTAGTGATGATTTTACAGAAGGGAAATACTTCTAGGAATATCAAAGATCTGATGAAGTCTGATTTTTTAGTGCGTATTTACAAAATGCCTTCTTTTCAATACTAAAACTAAACCTAACCCTTTTGATTTTTATATAGTAAATTCAAGTACCTCTCAGTGCACATAATTCTTGGCTCCTTCAAGGCAGGTGGTATTTTTTGAAAACATATACAGGCTGTCCTTTACACGTCTCTTCTGCTGCTGTGTTGGCCTTCGCCTGTGAGACTTCACCCTGACCTGTTAAAGTATGAGCAGGAAAATCAAACAAAAACTGTAAAATATTGGTAGATATTGATGTGTTTTTGTGAGAAATTTGACATAAATGTATTTGTAATGTAAGTTTTCAATGCATCGTTCGCTCAGTAACAATGAGGTAAAAGAAACAATGCAATGAAATGCATTTAAGGACTAAAGTATATATTATATTCAGTATTTGCTGAGTATACACTGTTCAATGATGTTAATATACCATGATATTGTAGAGTGTACATCAGTGCTGTGTAGTCAAGTGGATATTTGGATATTTACTCCACAAAACTTTTCTCCTCGTCTTTGTTCTGATTGTTCAGGATTCATGACTTATTAAATTAGTATATTTGTGTTTTTATGACTGCTTTTGACAGTCAGATATTAAAAAACCTGAAGTCAGATCTTTTAATTTTCTTATTTATTGTATATAGTGAGGATGGGAATAAAAAGCTCACTAACTAGTAGTGATGCATTTGACCATTTTTTCCCTTTAAAAATCTATTTTTGGATAATTTGGTGTCTCTACATAAAGTATGTATGATGAAATTGTTTCATTTTTGTGGTCAACTTAACATTAAAGCACGAATAAATCACAGAACCACTCCACATTTTTCTCTTGCAGCAATATTCTGCTTCCAGTAAGTGAACTGAAGATAAGGAAAACGGGTAATGCTTTCAAGTGAAAAGTAAAAGCCCCAAGATCAGTTGATTTTTAACTTCAGTTTATTTTTTTAATCGATTAGCAGACACACTCCACACACAGCTTTTAATTAGCTTCAAGTTTAAAAATGACAGCACTGAAAGCTACTTTGGTGCAGCATGGTTGAGCTTGTGTCCTACTTCCCCTTACAGCTCACACAAGTCTTAAAATCCTGCTTAGTATAAAATCAACGTTGGCTTGATTTATGACACAATGTTTTTCAAATGTGCTACAAAGCAGGATTGCAGGCCCTGAGTTGAGTCAAAGCGTTGACACAAGAAAGAAAGGTTTCCCTCCAAA
Source organism: Scomber scombrus (assembly GCF_963691925.1). Lineage (NCBI taxonomy): Eukaryota > Metazoa > Chordata > Actinopteri > Scombriformes > Scombridae > Scomber > Scomber scombrus. The sequence goes on from NC_084980.1 coordinate 17,586,189, forward strand.
CAGGCAAACATCTACAAAATGAGTGTACATGCCACTCTGAAGCAGACATTCTACATGGTCAACTGGCTCTTCCAGTAACCGGATGGCACACTTCCCTTTTTTCCACGGAGGGAGTGCGAGAGAAATTAAAAGAGGGTATCGAGGGTGTGGACAGTTTAAATTGGCACTTTTCATGCCACACTAGCAGTTGAAAAACGGTTAATTCGTCTCTTGTTCGCTTTCACTGGCAGTCCAGCTGAACAAAATGAAATTTAGCAAGTATATTTGCAGATCTCTTTTTGCACATGTGTTGAATCATAAAATATGAGTCTGCATCATGATAATGATCAATGCCTCAGCATTATAGTTATATTTGACCATTCAGTAATTCTGCATTACGTCAAGATTTGGGAATATTCCTGTAATTGTGACAGGAACAAAGGGGGAAATCAGGTTCTGATTGTTATAGAGCAACAAAGTCCGTGCAGGGAGGAGGTTCAAGTGGATGGATGAGTCAAAAACTTAAACAGGATCACTGTTATTTTCCTGTTTCCAACCATGAGTCAACATTGTTTTTAAAAACCATTACCACAATTGTCCCTCAATCTCAGTTATTATCAGTATCCTGAAAACCAAGGTTCCCTAACCTTAAGGAAGTACCAATTTTAACCTCAATCACAATGTTTCCCAAACCTTGACAAAGCAGCATGGACCAACAATACATTTTGTTGTTTAAGTTGATGTCTCTTTAACCATCAAACTATTATTAGTTTTTTCTATATGGAGTTAAATATGCTATAAGAAAAGGTTAATTTTTAATTTACTTAAAGTGATTCATCAGCTGGCTGGCTCCAGTTAAGTACTGTGAGACCAAACCAATTATTTCTCAACAGGATAACAGTGGTTCATACCAGGGTCTAATGAAAACAATGAGTACAACTTTTCCTTGAGATATAAATCACACCCAATGCCACCATCTAAAATAAGAAGTTGATTGCAAATGAATTTGTTTTTTAAAAGTCAGCCACAGATAGTGCTATAAATACAGGCCATGCAGGGTTGCACAAGTTATAATTTGAAGCACTTTTGGGGGATTCAGCTGCCAAACAGGTTGTGTCCAAGAAGACAAAACCCAGCAGAAACATACTGGACAGCTGGATATCAACATATAATATCATATAAATGAATGTTTTTGGCTAAATATGTGAAAAACTGCTTATAAAAAGTGGGTAAATATCCATGTACAGGTTAATAGAAGCATCTTTTCCCCAAGCTTTTTTTTTCCTTTCTGGAGAAAACAACAACACCAATACAAAGGTAGTCTGTGCAACATAGCAATTTCAGCAGTAACAATATATGTCCCTGTCAGTACCAATGTTCCCACATCAAGCATATGTAGACGACAGGGCTGCAATCTGGGGCTCGGGTCTGCTGCATCTCTCCCCTCTTGCCTTATAATGAGGGCTGACTAGAGCAGAGATTAACTGAGATCTGGCTTACGTTAACCCCCAGCAGCTTCATGAGCCTCAGATAAAGATTAAATATTTTAACATAGGGCCATAAGGTGGGTGGGTAGTTCTTTGATTCTCCCAGTTTGTCAGGTCTGGTCATGAAAAATACACCCAATTAGGCAGAATTGAATGGATGGCCGTGAAAACTACACCCAATTATAGAGGGAAACCTTATTAGTGTAAAATAAATGGAAGTCTGTCCTAGTTTGACGTGTTAGTCAGTGGGAGCTGCAGGTATCAAGACTAAGCTCTGACAGCTAATTAGTCACCCAAGCTAGCATTACAGATTACAATCATTAAATAGCAAACAAAGCAAAATATGATTCTTAAATGCATAATGAGAAGCATTTTGCTACTTGTGGCTTTTAAACTCAGCTTTTAAACTTGCCCTCTACTCCTTAGCTCAACTACATGTGAGGCATAAGAGCTGTAAATGTAAATGTGAAAACACCACAGTGCATCAGAATTCGCAGACCTCCCGAACACTAAGGCTGTTTCTGAACCAGCAGAATAACAACTTGACAAAAGTACATGTAGACAATAATTTTCACATTTGCTGTTCTTTTCCTGTCCAACTAATTATCATAAAATTGAAGGTTTGTTTTACAACTGTTGTGACCATCTGGCTGATTGTGTTGCAGCCTGTTTTTCTGAATGAACATTGGAACTACAAAAATAAGTGTTGTCCTTTAAAAATTTATTCAGGCTTATTACAACTTGGTCAATATTATATAATCAGTTATAAAACAACTTACTCGAAAGGTAAAGTAAGACTGTCCCATGATTTACTGTAACGATGATGAGACACAACAGCATCTTTTAATGGACTGTTACAGAGCACAGGAAGTCTGGAATACAATTTGATTTTAATTTTAATTCTGTTATGTATTGCATTATAAAAGACAATCGGCCATCAAAACACAAAGAAATGATGCAGCTCATCATCAGTGTTGTGTGTTCAAAATTGGGGAAAACAAGATGTGCAATGGTAATGCAACAGACGGTAATTAACAGTGATGCAGTTGTGAAACAAATTCTTTCCGACCTCAGGAGGAGAAGAAAGGTTGATAAAACTAGTTTGACAAGGGTGGGGATGCTGGGCTTGTGAACAGTGGGCAGCTTAATTGTGATTTGGACGGGTATCTTCTTTTTCTTTTTTTTCATTAATTCCTTTTTTTGTTTGGTATTTGTGGTTACATGTGTGTACATTGGTTTTATTATTGTTATTATTGTTGTTATTATAATATCATTATAATAATTTATCATTATTATTATTTTTCTTCTCTTTTTTTCTTGTAATAATTATTGTTGTAGTGTATGTGTAATACTCACATTAATAAAAGTAAAGTTTAAAGTTTTAAATAAAGTTTATTTAAAAAAGTAAGACTGGTCATGCTCAAAGTTGACAGGTTTTTGGAAGAACTTCTTCAAGATCATGTCTGAAGTCCTAGATAATAATATTGCAACCTGTCCACTTGCCATTTTTGGAGTTCCCCTGAACTGTCCTGAATTTACTACACAGAAATTAAATGTTTTATCTTTTGCCCCTTTATTGCCTGTAGATGTATCCTCTTACACTGGAAGTCGCCCAAACTACTCAATTTGCAGAGTGGTGCTGCTGCTAGAAAATATCCGCTTGTTAAACATTCAAACTTTTATTTCGATTATGCCTAACAACAATTTGCTTTTCTCTGCTCAACTAAAAACAACATGCAGTTGATTTAATGTCTGGCTGAAAGTGTATTGGAATCATAGACCGTAAGAAAAAAAGGACGTAGCCACCATGATGCATTGGTTTGTGGACTCCCATTTTGAAGCCTTGAGTTTGGCATTTTAACAATGGCCATATTGGATTTTTAGAGCCAGAAGTGACCATATTTGGACGAGAAAATGAAGCTAATCCTAATGCTAGCAGCTTGCTTGGTTAGCGTGGTGCATTTACAGTCTATGGTTACTTGTAATGTAAGTGTTTTTTGTCCCAGAAAAACCGAACATTCGAGTGCTTAGACAGTCTTTTAATCCAACCAAAAAATCACTGAACAAGACTTTTTAGATGACCAAAATGTTACAAGGAGCTTCAATTAACTGAAAACATACTGAAATGGCTAAGACTTCACCTACACTCTGTGAATCTGGTGTTATGCAATGGTTATGTTACTTAATCAACGTTGTTGCCATGGTAAAAACTTGTAAATCACAATGTAGCCATGCCCTGAAGCATTATCTGCTTTATTGTTTGTGTCTAAATTGGACCACAATTTACTAAATGAATATCACACTGTATTAAAGAAGACATGAAACTAGTAATTGAGGCCATACTCATTAGGAGAGTATTTACTGAGGTAATAAATCAAGTGAGAAGTAGAGTAATTTTCCAATGGACTTCCATAAAATCAGACTTCTTTTTAGAGCCACTGGATTACCCCCTGCTCTCCATTAGAGAGAATGCAGGTTTAAGTCACTTCTGCTTTGGCTTCACTTTTCAGACCCAGAGCTAAACGACTGATTGGAACCAGGAATCAAAAGAGTTTGTTTCCAAAAGGTCATTACAAAGCAAGACAGGGTGAGGCGCTACTGTTGGTTATTAGGGTAAATAAGTGGAAGGCAGGCTGGTGGGTTGTCCACTGCACTGGAGGAGCAGACAGGGTTGCCACTGGCACAGTGAGGACCGGAGCTTGGGCTGGCCTGGATGGACTGGCTGAGACAAGCTCGACGAGACCCAGCTGGACATGCTTTGGATTTGGTGGGCATAGTGGGCAACACGGCCTAGGGGAAAGCAGAGCTATTAAACAACTGGCTTAAGGGCTCGTCTGGCAATCTGAGGTCCCCCAACTGCCAGACGGGTTCCCAATAAAGGGTTTGTGTCTGCTGGGTACATTATTGGTTAGTAGTGATGCAGGTGGACTGAAATGCGGAAGACATCAGGCACAGGAACTGAAGAATTATCCTTATGTGTACTCAGGCGTGTTGGACAGTACAAAAACAACAACACAGAACAAAGGATCCAGCAAGACTTAACTGAAACACTGGAGTGAGATAATAACTCAACTAACAAGGAGATGAGGTGCAGGTGGGGAGATGGGCAGAGAAACTCAAATGAGAGCAATAGGGAGACCAGAAAATAAGTTGATTGGCTGGGAAAAACACTGGGAAAAGGGAAGGGCTAATGAGGTTGAACTCAGGGCAGGTGTGGAGGGAAAAGCAGGCTGGGTAAAACAAGAAAAAAGGCAACAGCTGTTTCGGACTGACGACAAATCACAAGCAGAACTTTATCCACTGAAATTAAAGTCATTCAGTTATGAGTCTACAAAATAATCATGCAAACACCTCTTCATATATAAGCCATCATTCATCAAATTATCTCAGAAGTACATGTAAAAGAAGAAGTAAATGTAACTTAAATAAGTGTTCAAGTCACACTAAGCAAACAGCAAATACGTTTCAGCATTATAATACTGTCAATCTAGGAAACATACATTACTGTTTACATAGACATGAAGCAATAAATATAGGGTTAGGGTTATAAAGAGGCCTGCACATTAAGGCTGCGTGTAACAACATAAACTGGACTGAAAGACAACTGTTGCTCTGAGTTTCAGTTCAGTATTGCACTTAGTTTAGAGAAAAGTCTGAAGCAAACAACAGTATATCAAGTGGTCCTTAATTATCTGTCCTCCCACTCAGTCCAGGAGAACCAGGGGGAAACGTCTGAGGGCTTCTGCGGACTGGTGGAGGGACACAGAGTCAGCCTGTGACAGAACCATGACAGATCCGAACTGAAGCCACAGAAAATAAATGATCTAAGAGCCCAATATTATTGATCCACTTCATCTTAGACTGCATATTTTCTCAAAAGCTGTCTTATGTATTTTCTTTTCAAATGCAGCCCTCATTGTACTGGAGTGAGGAAAGCTTCACTGTTACAGTACTTAACATCTGTTTATAATAAAATGTTGGTTTCTTACATATTGGTGTGTATATATGTCACACCTCGCATGAACAGCATTCATTTTTCTATGTGTAGCAATACCAGAGGCTCATTCCAAACAGGCACTGCAGTAATGAAAATAAACTACTGCAATGTTTTGGTTGGATTTCCTTTTCCTCATTCATGAAGTGACTGAAGAAGACACATTGATGTAACTGTTTTATATTTATGGGTTTAACTTAGTCTAGCTTAGCAATTCTTTTTAATAAACAGCAAAGGGTTCCCTCTTGTTTTCAACCCTAATCAAGCCATTAGCTGGATTGGGTAGCTGGCTTAACTAGCTAGCTTCATGCTAACATTTGCCTATATAACTTGTTAATTAGCTTGGCTAGCTAATGTCAATATGGCCTAATACCTTGAAATGGCAACTATAAACGTTTTTTTATTTTGTGTTCAATGATGCTAAGTAGGCTACATGATATCCAGCATTTCAACATTACCCCCATCCTCTTTAATACTGATATGTACTGTCTGTACATTAGTAGTAGGGTTATAGTTTGTACATGAGGTCTGGCATTGTCCTTGCATTACAGAATAAAACTGATTGTACACTGAATTCATTTTGTTGTGTGATAATGTCGCGTTAGGAGCATAATAGATATAAAGGCCAGTGAAAGCCACACTGAAATAATAGTAATAATGAATTTTATTTCTATAGCACCTTTCAAAACCGAAGTTACAAGGTGCTTCACACAATACAATATTAACAGAACATAAACAAAAACATGATAAAAGCAGTAATCAAGCATAAATAGATGAAACATTGAACAATAAATGAAAACAACATAAAGCAGCAGTTATACGATATTACAGAAATGCCTGTCTGTACAAGTGAGTTTGTAAAAGCTTTTTAAAATGAGGTACCGACTCAGCTGACCTGATACTGACAGGGGGGGGTTAGGGTTAGGGTTAGGGTTATCTGATTTTCAGATCTGAGGGATCTTGGTGCAGAATAAGGTGTGAGGAGTTCAGAAATGTAAAGTGGAGCCAGACCATGTATGGATTTGAAAGTTACAGAAATATAGAGAAAGAAATATACTGATTAGTATATTTACAATACCAAACACTATAGTATGCACACTGGTGTATACAGGCCTGAAAAGTGCTGAGAGTGCTAAAGTGTAAATTGTCAAACACGGCAGGGCAGGAAACACAAGTGGCCAGATATTCAGAAAGGTTGTTAAACAAGTTGACAGTTGAGGTTGTCTGGAGGTAAATTTGAATGTGAACACACCCTTAATGTCCGATATAATCCCAACTGACGGCAAGCACAGCAGGTCAAAGTTGAAGCAGGAAGTCGGTTTGTAAACTGTAATTGATGATTACAGTACAATGGACAGTTAAGGAAATATTTGCCTCACTGTTTTCTCTTCCAAATGAGTTTCTGAGGGAGTTGTTTAAAACCCATATGAGAGTCTGACTGCTCATGTTTTGTTTATTTATTCCCCCAGACCCCAATAATGTACCTTTTGAGTATGATATAGTTTAATAATAGTAATAGAAATGATGGCCAAAACAATAAAAATGAGACCTAAATTGTAATAAATCAGTATTATCCTATAGTGTAACAAATGAGATATAGAGTGTGTATTTTAAAATCAAACTTTTTTTAACACCGAGCTGAAGTTAAATGTTCAGTTTGTCTCTTTAATGTTGAGCCACACATCTTAACCTCTTCTCTTAGGGTGGATGCACATGGCTGATGGATTTTGCCTCGAATGGGCCGTCCCTCTCACGTTCACAAAATATACATCCTGGTTTTTCACTTTCTCCTTCACCACATTCTAAAAAAATGGCTGGATGGCAAGTTTGGCACATAATTAAGTCAAGAAATTTCGTAGCGGTTTTCATACAGGCTCTTAACCCTTGGGTTTAACTCCATTTCTGTTTCGAGACGTATTCATCCATCTGCACTCTCTTGATCCCTGATCCAAACCACAGCGATGACTCACGGGTAAATGAGCTGAAAGGGGGAGGAAGGGGGGGAGGACAGAAAGCGGGCAGATTAAGTCGCCGGGAACGTTTTGTGGCGGGGAATCAGAGAGACGTAGTTTGAATGAGTCTCCTTGCGGCTGCTGGAGGCCTATCAGGCCCTGCAGTTGCCTGGAATAACAAACAGAGACTGTCAGAATGACGAGCATGGTAGGTGGTCCCTACTGTAAAGTCTTTTATAGTAGATCCTTCTCCCAAGAGAAGGGGGAAAAAAGATGAATTTCATTTTAATTCTGGAAAGGTTTTGGGAGGGCGTCCAGCATGTATCCGCAGAGGATAGTAAAACACTGTTGGATGAATTTCGGTGAACAATATGAAACACAACTTTCATTCACATTTATCAGGACATTTTGGTTTTGCTTTTTTCTGCTTTTCGTCAGTATTGTGTATACTAAACACTATATAGCACATAACACTTAGAAAATTATTTTAAGCTTAAAAATACTTTTTTATGAGCGCATAAGTCATATATTTTTTTTAAATTCTATATTTGTGTAAGCCTAGTCTAGGATATTCCTCTGTGCCTGAGACCACAATCCTTGTGGAAATCCTATTAAAAACAACCAAAAATCAATGAGCCACACCGCTTGTTTGTTTGTGTGCTTATTTTCTCGGTAAATTTGTGGAAAAGTGTGTTGTCTGTAAGTAGTTTTAGGACTAATAAAAACAAAACAAACCCTGTTGCACTTCTTTCATTACTACGAACATGGGCACCGTGTTTATTCCCTCCTAAACTGTCCTATTGTGAAAATTGTGAAAAAAGAGATACTCACTTGTGTAGCAAGTATGTATTAATGGCTGAAAATACTATTCAACAAATACAGTTTACTCCTATTTTAGTGAATTTTGAAAGAAATGGATTTTGGTTTGAGTGCCATTGACTGGGTTTGGAACTTGCAGTAATGAGAGTCTAACCAATGTTGGTTTTGGTCTTGTTGTGGACTGGAAAACACATTTATTTTAAAACAATTTAGCATTGAGACTAAATATCATGACACTAAATGATGAATTCAATTTTCACAATTGCCATTTATCTCCACTGATTTTTACTGTTGTTGCACACAACAGAGAAAACATGACCAATACCAACAACAATCAAATCATAGAAACAATAACTGAATCCAAACCAGGATCATAGTGAGAGAAACATTTTTATTTGTTCTGTTTGTTATGCTTTTTATGTTTCTACTCCTTAAGGCTTTCAAATAGCCACATTCACAGTCAGACACTGATTGGACATGTTTTCTTCATCCTTTCTATTTGTAAGAAGAAAACAAACAAGTTAAAGACACTTAAGTATGGCAAAGAAATCACTTAAAGTCAGTAAGAAGCAAATAGTAGTTGAGATGTTTTTGACTACCAGTGTTCAAGCGTCCCCAGATGGTTGTAGTTGAACACCCGGCTCTCTGCCAGTCCACTTCACAAGAGGCACTACCATCCAGAGCAGAATACGCTGGTAAGTGTCCAAGTGAAGAAAAACAACAGAAAAAAAGAAAAAGGACGTCTGCTCTGTTTCAGAGGTAAACACCAGTCAGGAAAAAAAAATGAAGGAAAGATCACTGTAAGCAAAAGTTTGGACGAGACTGAAGGTCTTTCTTGTTCGAGTTCACTTTCCATGACCCATCAGGATACATCCTTTTATGTAGCTTGCACAAAGCACGACAGACCTGTTTCTCTTTTCTTTTAATAAATATAATAATAATAATAATAATAATAATAATAATAATAATAATAATAATAATAATAATAATAATAATAATAAATAAAATAACAGCATACATTACAAAGGATTTGAGCTTCTGCTTGTGGTTCCTCTCTCTGAGGTTGCGGCCGTTGTTGGGGAACAAGCTGTACAGTTCAGCTGGTCAAACATTGCAGTGAAAAGGGCCCGTCCAAACCTTTTATTAATGTGAGTAATGACAGTAAATATTAGGTGATAATAGCAGAGTTTAGACAAACATGACTCACAATCTGTTGGGCTTATAGAATTAATCATATAACAGATGTTAGTGCTGAGGCAAATGTCCGTGTTTAAAAATTGAGTTTTACTTCTTTGTGTATCTATGATTCTGCTGATTTGTAATGATTTCTTTTTACAAGCAAATTTGACTTTTAACCTTTTAAAACCAAAACGTATCAATCTTGTACACTGATAGTCTTTTTTACCGTAAAATATAGTGTATATCATCAAATGTTACATGTACACATTCAGCCTTCAATTTATTTCAGTTACTGAACTTCATTGTATAATAAAATTGATGAAACTGTGTGTACTCGTGAAAAAAACTGAATTAACATGCATTTACTATGTACTTGTATTTCACAGGTGTGAGCTCTACTGAATCGAAATCATACATACATATATCATGTATGATTTTCATTGTCCAACATATTCACACTATTTACAAACACGTCACCAATTGTTTAATATGACAGATTTGGAGAAAGACCAGTATTTAGAAAAGCTATTATATTAGCTACAAGCTATATTATAGAAATTGAACAGTTGTGGAAAGAAGTAAATTGTATGTTTATTGGTTGTTTTATACACTTTGAATGTATCTTCTGTATTGTCTATTCAATCAAGTCAAACTACAGCAATAGAAATTCTAATTTGATTTATATGGCTGATAAACAATATTACACAAATTTGAAAATGATTTCATAATCTATGCATACTGTAAATCCTTACAGTCCCGATTTTGAAAATGAAAAACTTCCAAAAGAATCTTCAACAGGAAAACTGTGAGTGAAACAAGTTTGTCTTTTACTGACATGATACTTGGCATTATCATTACAAAGACTTCACATAGAGAATACTACTGGCGTTGTTATGACTTGTCTCTAATGTTTTACAGTGTTTCGCTGATGTTACACATTTCAGTGACCTCACTCCCAAGCCCCAGTTCATGTTTCTTGCTCTGAGCTCTTCCTCTGCCTTTGAAATGAAAGCAGCATGTAGTGGGGTCGACTGAGGTAGCTACAAGTCCTTGGCGATCCAGTGGAGGATGTACTACGCACGCATCTTACTGTGTGTGTGTGAGCCTCACCATCTGGCCACCAGCAGCCGCCTCAGCCGAAGTCCTGCTGACAGTCAGGACCAGCTGGCTGACTGGACAACAGTGCCATTTTACAAGAGCATACCAGAAGCAGACAGACAGGCAGGTTACTGCTGCGTGTGACCCACAAGACCTTGTTGTGACTTGCTTTAATTCTGGCTTTATGTATGTATATAAAAGTGGTGAAGAGATTATGTGACTGGCATAGTAAGATGAAGTTTCCCTGTGTGGGAAAACTGCAACTTATGCAGTAAAAGTGACAATATGAATACTGATTCATACAATACACTGAACCTTTATGAGTACTACTGCAGAACATTACTTTCCTTGTGGTGTTGAAGTACTCATGCTCTCATTATATGTTTGCTATGTTGCTGTGAAAATGTTTATGGTGTTTACTGTTGGATAGTAACTAAGTACAGCAGTAAGTACTGTACTTACAGTAATTAAGTAGTTTGAGGTACCTATACTTTACTTAAAGACTTATATTTCACGCTGTTTTGGGAAATATTGTACTTTTTACTCCACTATTTATATTTAGCTTCTATTTTTGCTAGTTTATTTTCAAATGTTAAACGGAAAACATATTAAACATGTTATAAAATAAGTTCCACCACTATAAATTATACTACCCAACACTTACAAAGGGCCTCTACTTCAACCAGCTGCAATCTTAAAATGCTGCTTTCATGTTAATGCATCAGTGATAATAATCCATACTGCTCTGAATGAATAATTGTTACTGAATACTGAGTTCCTCAGTGAAGTACACAGAACACTTAATGTGTGCCCATGCAAGTGTTTTTTTTTTTTTAAACTTGTGCATCAGGTCTGGTAGTGGAGACCCTACTGTATTTCTTCCATATCCAGTCCTGGATAAGATAAGTGCAGACTAGACACAGCGACACAAAAATGCAGAGCACTGCAACATCCTGCATGTCTGCCAGTGCCTGGCCTTTATAGCCTCTCTGTGATATCTCTGTGTAGCTGGCACTGTGCCTCAGCCTGCTTATTGTATATTCCACAAGTATCATGACGCAGATTTGAATGCATTGTGGAAAATACCAAGCCGCCTGTGCAGCTCACTGGTGAGTCAGTGCATCATTGTTACGGCCACCTTCCTCAAAATGGCCCCTACAGAACCGATTGTACGCCAGAGAGAGAACAAAGCATGGCCTCTGGCCCCCGGTGTTGTTCCCACACTTCCATTGCTAATCAGAGAGAGTCCAAAACACGGCCCAAAAAAGGCGTGGATGTCCCTGTAGGCATTTGCATCAAAAATATTGGAGGGAGAGATCAGTTTGCAATGTATCACAGAATATGTCAATAGTACAAACAGGGAGATCATTCTAAATTTAGAGTAAACATCATATGTCCCCCATTTTAGATCTATTTGTCACATCGCACATTAGACACAGTTCTGTCTGGTTTCAGATGCATCCTGCGTGTCTGGAGTGGTGGCTTTTATTTTCTTTTGAGAACAGTATGTGTGTTTGTTTTCATGTGCATTTGATCACCTACGTCTTGTGCAATCAGAAAGATTCCATGAGCAACCCATTAAAAAACTGGATGTTCAGAGTGGCTGTGGGGCAGACACAAATTCACATACTTGACCTACTGAACAAAGAAATAGTGTAAATTGCTTAACATCATGTGTGCTGTTGTATAGACTAAAGTTTTAGAACAGAAGCCAAAATGACAAGACACTATGCAAAAAGTTGTTAACATCTGGTGTGGATAAATGAAGCCAAAGTGGTGTTAAAACATTACTTTTTTAGGGGTTGTGTCTGACTCTGTGTTACTGTACTTAGGCAAAATGGTCATGACATTTTCACTGATCATGTATTGTGTCTTTAGAGGCGAGCCTGGATGCCCCGGAGATCTGAGGGCTGTGACTCATGCTTAAAGCCTTTGCGCCTGTGACATGGAGAAAGGAAATAAGAGCCAGATGCCAACAGATATCCACAAGCACATGGCTCACGCGACAGACCCTGCTCTGTGTGTGTGTGTGTGTGTTTGTGTGCGTGTGTGTATATTCCCAGCAGTCATACACAAAGGATTCAGGTGCGACTCAAGTGATTTTCCAGTGGCGATTTTACGTCAAACGATGTGTTTATATTTCTCAGAAATCCACCTTAAGAACCAAAACAAAGGCTGGCAAAAACACACACACACACATTCGAGGTACCAGCTATGTACAGTGAGAGGTATCGTGGGTTTTAATTGTTTACTCAGAAACCTATAATTTTGTGATGGTTATTTAATGTTTTTCCAGAATTTTGGTTGGGATTAAAATGTTTCAGCTAGAACAGATTCCACCAACTATGTTTTACATTAGTAGAATTTGAGAACTGGCACACATGTTGGTTTCCATATGAAATATCTTAATATATTGCGGTGGGCTTCCAGTAAATCATTTAAAACCACCACCAAACAGTGGAACTTTCAGCATCTGCTTAAATATTTTACTCAAAGAACAAACTCAAAAACTTTATAAAGTGCAGCTTTCCCAAGGTTTTTAACTCAAACAGTAAAGCATCATTCACTTATTTTCTTTCTCATGCTCTTTGTAAGATTTAAAGTTTTCATCAGTAACCAGTTCATATCTACAGTAATTTATTGTTAATATCATTTCACAAAGTCTGTAAAACATAGAGTTATTACCTGACTGGGAAGGCCTCAAACATAGTATGTGTACTCAATCTCCAGCCCCTGCAGCAAACTCACATGTCAACCATCCGTCAAACTCCCAGTTTAAGTGGATTATTGGTTCCTCAGGCTGCATGTTGGTGATCGTGCAGAGGCCGTACAGAGAGGTTCATGTGACCATTTCTTTTACACTTGTATGTAGCACATTTGGTTTCATCTGTTTCCTCCCAACAGCAACCGAATCAAACATTCAACCCTCTTGACATGGATATGCACGATATGTACTGTTAAGATTTGGAAGGTGTGCACACTGTCTCCTCTCCAAGCATCTGCAACCTAAGGTTACTCATAGCACCCTTCTCTGTGGTTCACAGAGATATTTACATGTATCTTCTGAGAAGCATAATTCCAGTTTAAGACAACAATTGTAATTATTTAGTGAATTTCACACTGTAATCCATTACACTAGCGGTTAATGAAAAAACTCACAATGTGGCCCAACATGGTGACAAGAGATGCTGTACTGACACGGTTTGATAAACAGAGCAGACTATCTTGTGTAGTTACTGTGCGTGGGTGGGTACAAGGTAAAACAACTCCTTTTGCCCCCCTTCACCTTTTCTCATTTGCAATATTCTCATATTCTGTTATTGTTTAGTGTTGTCATCTATCCTTTGTTTCTCTTGTATCTTGTATATCACGTGTGTCTTCACCACTATAGATTTCAGCATACTGACTTAAAATGTTATTTCTAACAGCTAAACTCTCATGCTTTCACAGTTTTTACAATGAAAGGCTCTAAAAACCCAATGTACACTTCCTGCTCAGCACCAAATGGCAAATAGACACAGTTAGTGATTAGCTGGTGAACACAGTGAAGCATTTAACTGCTAAAGAGCCATCAGAGCTATCAAGAGTTGATAGAGAGCCAAAAACAGAGCTAAAAGGAGAGTGAATATTCAACTTGCATTCATCAGGTGGACAAAAACACAACTGCAAATGACTGGTAATGTTGTTCTTTAGCCGTAGGATGTATAAATAAGTTGCTAACGGTTGTTTTATTGTCAATGAGTTTATTTTAGTTTATATGCTGTGTCCACCATTGTACTATATTTTATTGATGTGGTAGTAGAATTCGACTTGATCTCAGTTGGGTTTAAACTGAGATCAAGCCCAAAACATCCCACTGTCACTGCATCTTGCTTACTAAACAACACAATGTGTCATATGTCAACAACATGTCAACAATACCACACAGGCTGTCAGATTCTACCAGAAAATCCAAAGAATTTAGAAATAAAAACAATGAAAGACCTTTCCCCTCAATGAACAGTGTGTACCATATTAAAGAGACAAAAAAGCCAAGAAGAAATCAAGTCTGTTCATTGAGGGCACTGAAGTGAGCAACACTAAAAAGACAGATCTGGCTGAGTTGTCTCCCAAATGCATTAACCGTGAAGGATGCTCCACATCTCAGCTGGCTGTATTAAAAAATCAAAGACTATTCTGTACATCTGGAGAACATGGACAAGGGAGGGGAGGAGGATTATCCAAAATATAAATCACCCTTCAGAGTGATCCATCATTTGTTAATAATCAGAACAGGGAAGTAATCCATCATGGCACTTAAAGAGGCAATCACAAATCCATCTTTGCATGGCTGACACACAATCGCACTGTGTACAAAGGGTGGAAGAAATAACTCGCATATGTGGCATGTAGATAAAAGGCTGCACTTTAATTTAATTAATTATATGTAAGTTGTAAAGAAAAATGCAGAAAGTATGTCTTCATAAGCTTAATTGCTTAGGCGGCTTGTAGCTGGCATTTCTTAAATACACAGTGACAAGTGATGACGTTGCAAGTAAAAGTGCCATAATACAAACCTGTTGTGGTCTAGTTAGGTTTAACAACTAGTATCTTTAAGAAAATGAGTCACCTGCACATCTGTAACCTGATACTCATCCGTCAACGACTTAACAAGAGTTACAATGAGGGTATTATAAACAAAAGCTCAGAGGAAATGGTTCCAATTTGTGGGTCGCTGACCCATAGCGTTGCTGCTTGTTCATGTAATGCTTTTCAGTTTGACGTGAACCCTCATGTGACTCATGTTGTTTACATTTTCCACCACTTTCTTTTCTGTTTTGGAGCACACAAGAGAAAGGGATCGGTCATTGTCGGTGTCAGGTGTGGTTGAGGACAATTAGAGCAAATTCAGAGCAGAGAGCCATCAGCATACTGTTTAAACTTGTCTCATTGAGTCATTTGGATTTGTTTTAAATTCCTGTCCCCATAAAAAAGCTCTGTTTCACTTACATTCAGTACTGTAGCATGAGAGCATATCCAAGAATATGTTTTGGGCCTATCATGGACATCAAACGTTCCACATGCACCAAATACTGCAGTTTTCCCCTGCAGTTTATACTTGATTTATTAAGACCATGTACCCATACTAAGCTACTAAAATCAGATAATGTATCAAGCCGGATACATTTTCAATATTCTTACTATTTATTATTTATATTAGACAACTTGGCAAACTGTCATGTCTTTTTCAAATAAAATTGTCTGTTAACATTTGAAAGTAAATTACATAAAAAAATGAACACTCCAAGCCTTATCTTCACACAACTGTGAGCTTACCTTGTGAGGCAGCTGGATCCGTCCTGCCAGGCTTCAAGTTATGTGCTTGTGTCCGAACAATCAGTGGTTTAGACTAATCAGCTTCCTATAATGTTTCACGTGAACTTGTGAATCCAGCTCAAAAGGTTAGATAGTGATGGATAGTGATAGACAGATGGTTCATTGCCTGCCAAGTTTTTTTTTTTTTTTTTTTTTTTTTACAAATGTCTGCCCTTTTCCACACAATTTCCAAGGAGGACTTCTCAGATGGTTCTTTGTAATAAACCGTCAGGTATGTCAGGTTAACTGTGAGCAGCTGTGAGTTAAATGATTGCTGCTTTGTTTTATGTAAAAACATGCTTGTGTGCACGTTTGTCGATCTGAAATCATTTTAAGCGCAGACATTGATGTACCGTGTTGTCTTTCTTATAGAAGAGTACTCCTCCAATTTGTACTGTTAACATTGTCAGAGTCAAAACGGGCAGAAATTGATGCAAAATGAATGCAGCAGAATCAGAGATATTACCCTTTCATTAATTCTTCTTCCTTGTCAAAACCTGGCAACTACATTACCCATAATGCAACTCAACCACTGACAATTTGAGTAAAGATTCAAGTGTGCTATGCTAGTAGCGGTTAAGGTAGCCTTGAGCTGTTAGCCTTAAGCAGAGTTGATGTCTGGTAACGTTACTTTGTTCTTACTCCAGACTACGAGATTTAGTTCATTTTCAAACTTGTAGTTTTCAGCCCAAACTGACACCGGCTCAAGTGTCATCACCTACCAGACTTCACACAGCTCTCACTAAAGGCTTTATACAGCTTTTTTCACAAATACAGTAGTACTCCCCAACACCTCAAAAAAGACTTCAATGTGTAAAATAAAAAAACAAAACAAAAGAAAATATAAAAATACTGCAAATAGAATAGAAAATACACAGTCACTGCTTGAGGGTTCACCAGAGCTTTTCTGCTGAAAGCAGCTGCCTGACTCATCAAGAAACAGTGAATGAAAGGAATGAAATTCAAGTTGCAGGCTGTAAAACCAAAAATGTGCACTGAAAGACTTCCATAGAGCTGAGGGAAGCTGCAGAGTTCCTTAATAATTCTCTTTGAATTGATCGCTATGAGTGTCATGTTACTCATAGCCAGTTGTTAATATGAAAACACTGATTAGTGCAGCTTTAAGAAGTGTATTTGGCACAATGCGTTTCTTATTGATCATAAGACCCATGTATTTACAACAACTAAAAAGTAGTCCAGACAATTACACATGTTGAAAACCATGAAACTTAACCCTTGTTCTACGGTCTACTGGTTAATATGAATGATTTTCTCCAGACTGTTCAAATTCATTCACTCCACTGCCATTAAGTTGAATATTTTGACATTTTTTCTTTTTATGTAATCCAATTCAGGTGACAAAGATAATTTGACTCCCTAAAATCTGATACAGTAAGTGAGATGTTGCCACGTTCTCCACTCAGCGGTGGTACACACAGTGTAGGACTAATGGAGCACACCCGCCTCTGTTAAAGTGTTTCCATATTGCCAGATTGCCTTTAAGTCCTACATTTTATATTTGACCTTTCTGCCTTTGCCAATTCCCTTGCCATTAAATACTGGGACGGCTTAATGTTCCTTGGCACTTGAACACAGATAAAATAAAACAGTCCCATTATTTTTGTGTGCATGCTGCCAGAATATCAGTATAAGTATGAATTATAATGCACAGACCTGAACTGGATGATTTATTAATTTTGTATGCTTCCAGTGGTATTGTTAATTGAGTCCTTTGAGGATTTCTTATATACATATTATATTCATAAGTGGTGGAAGTGTTGACATACCATAGTACTGTGAAACTTGATCAAATACAAACTTGCCAATTGGTCTGAGTGATGCTCAGTTGGATACATCTGAGCATCACATCGGCAGAAGATAGCAAACATATTTCTTAAAATGTCCTACATTTGTGGCCTTTATGGTAAACATTTGATTTGAATGATGTTTGCCGCAGCTTGGCTGCTAGCATGACACTCTAGCAGGCACTGAAAAGATATAAAGGGGCCCACATGAGTACACAATTATTTGATCTCATGGCTAGCCAGCAATTCTGGTCTTTACCCTCTCTGCTTATATGAAACTTCAAAGGAGATCACGTCCGAGCATAAGCAGCACAGATTCGTAACAGAATGAATTGGAGCCTGACTGCTCCCACAGCAGCTTATAGTGTGTCTTTTACTTTTTTTGTGTTTATTTGACAAATTGACACATTAAAAACCATCTCTCAGCCAGAACCAGATGGTGCTGAGCTGAAGCAGGAGGCTTTAATACAACACAAGGCCCCGATGTAACGTAACTGTTGCTGCCACAACTGAATAAAAATAAGCCCAAAGATATGATTGCAATTTGTCTGCAATATATATATATATCTTGCAAACAACATGCTGCGTGGATACTATGGCTCAAACATAATTGTGGTAAAAAAATAACAAATTATGTTAAGATTCAAGGATGAAATATCACTATGAGCATGTAACAAAATGTAAAAAAAATAAATAAATAAATCACAAAATCAAAAACATCACTGAGCAATATTTTGTTTGTCTTTTTTTGCAGTAAAGGATTTTCGTATGATCAAGGGTTAACACCTTATTCTTATTCCAATGAAACAGGACACCGTTTTATGACCTGATGCTGTTAAATCGTAATTAAAAGGCATGATATGACATGAGGAAAAGTAAAATTGGAGCACTGCTTGACACATTTTTTATCAGCATAATTTTCAGAGAGAAAATGAATGGAAGCACAGAGAACATCAAATCTAACAACAATTTGAACAAAATGCATCCATAATCCTAATTATGCACAGCATACAGCACCCAACTATGTGAACCCATAACACACCTTGTGAGTTTTTCCATCAAAACAAGAACTTTCCCTAAGAACTGAAAAACAGCAATATCAATCAAATCTTCAAATCTGGTGAGCAAGACTTGACATGTGATTACAGACCTATATTACATCAAATCAACAACAATTTGGATTCAGACACAAATGTTTTACTGAGACTGCAAACTGCCATCTAATTGAAAAAATAAAAGGTCTTTTGGATAAAGGTAATGCTGTGGGAGCAGTTTTCTTAGGCTTAAAAAAGGCTTTTGATACTGTTAACCACAGTGTGCTGATACCCAAACTTCCCATAATCCAACTTTCTGATCATGCCTTACAATGGTTTACTTGTAGCTCAGCGTTAGAGTGAGAGTCGATGGGGAAAAGTCCACGTCCACCCTTTGTGCTAATAGCATGGTGATACCTCCGGGTGTCAGTTCTAGGTCCATTGCTAATTAACGTGAGAGATGTCCAGGGGTTGGCTGCCAAATGCACGCGGATATGGTCATTTATACATCTGCCAGAACATTTAGCAAGGCCGTTAACCAGCTTACTGAATCCTTACTTTCTGTATCACAATATATTAAGTCCTCTCACTTAACACTGAATGTAAAAAACAGTCTGTTTTTCTATACATGAACAGCACGAAAATTAAAGATTCATGGTAGAAATAAAAAATGAGGTCATCAGTGAGGTCGGCAATGTCAGGTACTTAGGAATAATTTTAGATTCATATTTAAGCTTTGACGAACAATTGAATAATATTTATAAAGAAGTTAAATCAAATTTAAACAGCTTCAGACTGCTTCGGAAAATATCCGCCATGTAGCACAGTCCAGTTCTACATGCATGCCATGATGATAGTGCATCACTATTTGGTCACAAGCCTCAACTGTAAAGCCCAGCATATCACTATATAACCAGACAATAAAAATCATGGACAAAAAAAAAATTAGGTGGTACCCTGCTATAAGCATGCTCTGTGGGCGCATAGGGCACATTATATTTTATCCAGGTATTTCTTAACAGTGGAAAGTGGCTTTTTTGGCTTCATGTGCCACTAAACAACTTTCATGGAAATGAACAGGGCCCCGCCTCCAATGCTTTATCCAGTTCTCCTCATACATCCATGTCTAATACCCTTGTATAGACATGCCTGCATTTTTGTGGATGTATTTGTAGATGTATCTTTTATTTTCCTTTCTTAGCTTTTTTTTTTTTCTATTCAAACTTTTTTTTTTAAGAAGGCCTCCTGCAGACAGGTGTTATAAATTAGCATAATACAGAACATCTGGTGCTTTTCCATAATTGTATGTTGCAGTTCCAATACTATTGTGTTAAATAAATGTTAAATAGAATAAACTTAATCAATTTTTACTGTTTAAAAAAAATCCTTTTTGACATATTTACAATCATTTAATAAAAAATGTAAATATCAAACATTATAATCCTTGGGCTATTTCTATTTTAGGAGGGGGAAAAATTAAGATTTATATTCCATCACGTGGTCAATGTGATGAATCTAAATGTAGTACATAACACACCTGTTCTGATTCAGTTTTGTTCTTTACAAAATGAAATACGGCCATGTTTACTCAGTGTTTCTATTTCCACCATGTTGTCATTCATACAGCTTTTTTATTGTATTGTGCAACATGTGTCTTATATAATTTTCATTTCGAAACATAGTGCTCTCTACATTCTAATTATTGTCACGAAAAGAGGATCATTATTCTGATTAATGATGGCCACACCTGATCAGTAGCTCGTTAAAGCTCCATTTTATTCATTTCATGAATGTCTCTGCTAGCTCTTGGCCGTTGCTACCCCCAAAATTGAGTCAGCAGCTCAATTAGCCGAACTTGAAATACAAGAATGAACCACATAATAATCCATCTATTACAGGGGTGTGCATTGCACAGCAAGAGTTCCCTTCTACACCGCTAACAACCTTGTTCTAACCTTTTTAGGAGGAGTAACCATTTTCCTAAGATGCTTTCAGTCAAATAAAATGATGACTTGGGAAATTAACAGGACACTTTATTGCTGTAAATTACATAAAGTCATCTTTACGAAGCGCATGTGTGGTTTTAAGATTCAGTGTGAAGAGGTGCAAGGTTGGAGTGGTTGAGTTTGTCCAAGTGGATAATGATAACAACTTAATTTGTATAACACTGTTCATACAAAAAAGTGTTTTACAAAAAGTGCTTCACATGAAAAACACATAAAAGAACATAAAACCATGTTAAACAAACAAAACAAAACATTAATGTAACATTACATGGGAAATAAAACCCACTTAATAACTAAAATAATATGAAAAAAATGAAAATACAATACAAGGTAATTTGGGACTTAATAAATGAAACTATTTCACCATACGTACACAATCTATAAATCAGCAATTAGGTCTCTGAAGCCATAGGCAAACAGAACCTCCCTTTTCCCAATGGACACAGACTACCCTGATTAACTGAAACTGCAGGTCTTACCTGGGTCAGCTGCCCCAGAAAAAAACAACCTTAGTGGTACTGCGGGGGTTAAAAAAACACACGCTGCAGTCTTTTTTTCTCAAATATACCAACCACTGACCTCAGCACCTATGTACATAAGATGAAAAATGAAAGCACCTTAATAAAATAAGATAAAATAGATAAAGTGAATCTAAAAATACCTAGAATGCATAATATAAGGAAGAAGATAAAAACCCACTGACCCATAAAATAGAGACCCTACCCTTACCGCTCATCCACTTATATTACTATTGCAAGAAGACAGGTTGTATGGAGTTTATAGCTGCAGCATCATTTGGGTCAACGGAGATGTACAGTTGTGTGGAAACATACTTGTGCTCTCTGATGATGTCACCAAGAAGCAGCATATATAGTGAGAATAATAATGGATCAAGGCAGCTTCCTCCCCAAAGCAGATATCATGTTCAGCAGGCATATAATCTCAAAGACTGACGTAAAACTTTCTCCCTTTGATGTATGTTTAGAACTAATTAAACACACAATCAGAAAGACCAACCAACTTTTCAAGACGACTGATTAAGGTATCATGGTCAATCCTATCAATTTTAGGTCTAACCTGATTGAGGGACGGGGAGGAATTAAATTCAGTGACATTACATTCAATGGATGTTCATTTAGGCTAAGAGATCTAAATTTGTAATATCTTTGTCAATAAAATTACTCATTTGATCATTCAAAAAAGGCATAAAGCCTCATGTGGAATATGATGGAAGATTTCTTGTTAGAATCTGAATTTTAGGCTGATAATTGAATAATGTATCAAATCTTCAATTGCAACCTTAAAGGATACACAAGCAAGTTTTCAAGTCCTAAGTGAGGTGCAGATGGTTTTAAGATGCACTTTCATGTATATGCAGTGGAGCATTTGCTTCTTATTTACTTATAATAATATAATATAATATAATATAATATAATATAATATAATATAATATACAAATCTGGCAGCCTAGAGTTGACTTGTAATGGAGTTTGCAATAATTAAAGGATATGTTCACAATTTTTAAAATACTTTTTATAAATACAACATATATTAAAAGGACACACAAAACAGTACAAAGAAAATACAACACCAAGTGGAACACAAAAAAAGCGAAACAAAAAGGCTGTCAGACAGTTCACAAGATTAAATATTTCATTCAAAAATGTTACAATAGTATCTCAGGAGCAAGGTAAAGTAACCTGAATAAATGAATCAAGTTAAACACCACACCCACTCATGTAGCCAGGCAGGTCAAAGTCCCTATGGATTTGACTATATATGTAATCTGACACTGTGCCAAGAAAGGTCTCCATGTTCTCTTAAATCCAGTCTGTGTATTGGCTTTGTACAGACACAGTCTTTGTATAATAGGCAACATCTACTTAAGCCATTGCACAAAGCTGGGTGGAGTGGTAGACTTCCAGGTAAGGAGAATACATTTTTTAGCAACCACATTTCTTGTAAGAATATAATTTTCACCTTGCTTTATTGGATGACTTAAAGACCAAGGGTATGGAATCACAAGTTTTATTCACTCGTGATACGTTGAAGGAGCCATGATATTGGGTATTTAGCAACGATGAAAATATAATGAAATGCAAACTTAACATTCAAACTAGCCCGCAAAAACAATCAAATGAACAATTAACAAATATGTGAATGTACCTCAGCCAGTACTTCCCCAAAATAAGCAGAATTGTCCTAATCCACATCTGGAACTGCTGGCCAAAACGTAGAGAAAAACACCTCCAACTCACAGCCCCTCATTGACACACACAGTACAGAACAATTTGAGCAGAAAGAAAATAGAAAAAAAGAAAAGAAAAAATGCCATGATAAAAGTCTGCTCAGTGGAGGTTTAGATTATCTCTGTTTATGTTTCGAAAAGTAGACTTTCAAAGATTTTGGTCTATAAAATTATTCTCTTCAGCCTGATTGCTGATGGCGAACATGGAGCCTGGCTGAGAAAGGTAATGAGTTTCAAATCCCCTTGTCACTCAGTAGTTGAAACACCTGATGGAAGATCCACCTTTGCTCAATCACCTCCATAATACCTCTGTATTACATTGAATGCTGCCTCCAGAGCTGAGATAAAAGTTGTCATTCGCCAGCAGCTTGGGGGTCAGGTTGAAGACAAATTTAGTTGGCATTCCTTTTTCCTCACCTTTGGGATCTCCCTTCTTTATCCAAAAACTCAGCCCACTGTCTTTTATGCTCTTGCTGCAGCTCAGCGACTGAAGTTTCCATGGTTTGAATTCGCTGCTTGTGATCTCCTGTTTAATTTGTGGTGGTGGACAGTCTCTCAGTGAGCGCTTCCTGGGCAGACAAAAGATTCTGGAAACTCTGCTTAAACTTGTCAAACCTTATTAAAGGACTGCAAGAGCTTGTTTGAAATTGAAATGTTTCAGCCAAAGAAGTGGAAGCTCGTCTTCCTCTTTGGCTGGTGATATGTCTGGAGGTTTCTTGCTAGCTTGGTCACACTTAGCGGCAGCATCGGCTAGCAGAGGAGCAGCTCCCTTTATTACTTGCTTGATTACCACGCATTGAAAAACTCTTGATAGGTACTGTCCATCAACAACCAAAGTTATCAGCAGTCTCCTAAATGCAGGCATGCAGGCATGGCATGTAACATGGATTTGTTTTGCTTCAGTGAAAATATGGCAGAAGGCAGTGACAGAGCTTTGGAAATGTTCAGCCTTAAGAGGACTAATTAACAAATTCAAGGCCAATTCACACATTCCATGTTCAGCATGCATTGGCCAGCGTTGGTCTTGCTGATGGTTTACTTTTTTTTTTTTTTTTTTTTTTAAACTGGTCATTATGAAATGAAGTTTTAAGATGAGCTTGAAAAAGGTTGAATATATCCTTTAATACTACCACCTACCACCAGGCCAATTTCCTACTGGGCCACCAGGAAATGTTATAATACAGCCAAAAAATCTTATAATACTTGTGCAGTTATTAACTTGAACTCGGCACAGGCCGCCTGTGCTGTATCTGTTCTCATTTCTCACTGTCAAACCAACAAAAACAGGATACTGATTATGAACTTGAGAAAGTCATCAGTACAAAATGTCATATCAGCTGTGCAATCTGAGTGTGCTCTGTTTCTATTACTGCTATACCTAGATGGCTACCATGATTTTTTTTTTTTTAAATAACACACAAACAAACCCAATATTTTTTGGTCATGAAAACATCCCCCACTCCTTTTCCAGTCTGCAAAGCAATGACTTTGCTTTAAATGGCCACTACAGCAGTGGGTTTATTTGGCAACTGAACCTGAATAAAATCTAAAATTGTGAATACGATGCTAAAACTAGTGATGATGGTTATGTAATGCTATAATCTAGTGTCAAACAACATGTGAGTGGTTTTAAACCCTTTTGACGCCAGTCAAAGTATTCCAGTAAACAGTCAACCCGAGCAAAACACTGTTTCATTACTCTTAGCTAAAATTAGTTGAAAAACAACTTCAAACATTGCCACAAAAAGCACAGATTTAGGAGGACTCAGGCAAAAAGTAATGGGAAAAAAAAACTCTTATTGGACAAAATACCAATAAGACATCCCTCTTTTTTAATCAGACATTTTTTCATTGGCAAATAATTTCAAAATTGTGCTTCTGTGATGACTAATAAGCTTCCAAGACAAGCCTTTAAGCTGCTTTATTTAAAAGGAAACAGAAAAAAAGATGCTGTTTGTTAAATTTTTTCAATATGGGCAGTACCTTCAATGACAGGCAGCCATCAGTGGTATCACGCTGGTCAGACTGAGTCATGGCGACACACAGTTACAGAGAAAGGCAGAAGGAAAGAGCATGAGAGGCAGCGATGGGCTCCCTTCTCCTCCTTTGAGAGGAGTGACATTTGGAACAAAGAAGCCAGTTATGTGAGCAGTTCTTTCTGGGACAGGCAGACTGACAGAGGCCAAATACTCCCGGCCCGCCAAATCAACCGCCCACGTAGGGTGGGGTCACTCCGAGATGACTCATTCATACACACACACACAGGGAAATGGGAGCACACATAGACACAAAGTATATCCCCTTCACACTCAAAAGTTTCTTAAAAACACCAGTCCTGTGCAGCAAAAATGCACCATGCATGATCATGATCATTCTGCACGGAAACCTTAAATGGAAAAGTCAAATAAAATAAATGTCTTGCTCTAATACAGCGTTTAGTTTTGTCCGTGGGACAGGTGAAAGTGTTCCTGGTGGGATTGCCCGTCTGGCTGTCTTTCACTTGTCACTGAGCTTTTGTTTTCACTTGCTATCTTGGCAACCTGCCAGACCAAATAAGACTTTTTATAGTTTGTTCCTAGAGCTCTCTTTTGTGAGATAGCACTTCATATGGCTCCTTGGAAGTGCTTTGTCAATATTTCAGCATCCATTTAGTCACAATAAATTACGGCAGCCAGACAAATAAACACCATTTACTGGAGTTTGTCATGTCTTTAAAAAGGAGTTGCTAAACTGCAAACGGCAGCTTTTGCATCTTTCCCTGGAACATTTCTTTGTGTTTCTTTATGCGTCATGCGCCCGGCGTTCTGTAAGGGGGAAATGATGAGATTTGGCATATACGTTGCTGTCGCTCGCTGAGCTGTTAATGTTAATTTGATAACTTGGATAGAGCCGGCTGTTACCTAGCAACATAATATTTGGCCATAAATAGAAACTAATGGACAAACATCACCCAGCTTGGCTATCTTCCAATCAGCACCTCTGGTTTCGATGGCCATTTTATGAATGATTAGCCTTGAAATGCTGTAAGTATGAACTTTGCCATAATTGTGTTGTTAACATAAGGCTGAGGAACTCCCTGGAAAGGAAATATTAAACAGCGGAAGAAATTAGTTGTTTGATTTCACGCCTCAGCTATAAAGTCGTCAGTCTGGAGTCTTCCTTGTTGGTCTGAGCAACAGATCGGTATTTCTTTTTTAAGTATAAACTGGACTTTAAAATCTGTCAGTTGTTGCTTTGATTTAATAGTAAAAGAAGTATTGACAGTAGGGAAAAGCAGAATCTTCTATGCTGAGCTTCACTGAGGCTTTTAGTTTAGTTTACTCTAAATTAAACAAGAAGGAAAACATATACACAACTACAAAAAATATCAACAATGAGACAAAGTCCAAGATTTTTTCCATTGTGGTCACTGATGTAAACACAGCAAAGATGCAGGAGTCCAAGTGATGAAGGGACATTTATATTACCAATAAACTAACACACGCAGTCCATTATTTTCAACAAAATCACTGAAGTGTAAGTCAAACATCCTAAAAACAAATTATAGGAAATTGCAAAGAATTTTAAACTAAGTTGATAAGCTTACACTTCCAATTTCCCCATAAACCATGATTTGACATCCTTTTTAAATGTGGATTATTTGATGATTTCTCCCTTGCAGCCTTCTCATTTTCACCCAGACATGTTTTAAAATAGTTGTATTAGTATTTACAGCTGATATTATTCTATATTTTTCTTCTGATCAACAAATACAGTATGAATCAATCTTACTAACAATTTATCTATCTAACCCTAACTCTAACCCTAATCGTCTTCTGTGTAGGCAAAGAACAATTGCTTATTTCTCTGTGCCGTACACTTCCACTGTTGCCTAAAAACGATTAAAAACACTTAAATGAGCCACTCAGTTGCATCCTTCATCACAATGAAAGTGGGCACTGTAGTGATTTTGAGTCAGTCCGGATACATTGTCCTCCTGCCGCAAATAGTAACTGGAGCACCGGAGCTTAAAATAATCCGCAACAAATTCACTGTTTACTCTTGTTTGAGTAATGTTTGTTAAAAACTACAGTGCCGAGCTGGTTTTTTATTTACTCCTTTAAAAAA
Organism: Scomber scombrus; assembly: GCF_963691925.1. Taxonomy (NCBI): domain Eukaryota; kingdom Metazoa; phylum Chordata; class Actinopteri; order Scombriformes; family Scombridae; genus Scomber; species Scomber scombrus. The sequence goes on from NC_084980.1 coordinate 17,613,252, forward strand.
GTAATTAAAGTATCTATTTGTGACCCATGATGTGCGCCTTTAGTAGAAACCAATAGACTTGGGGCTGAGCGAGATATAGAAGGAAGGGAAGTTGGAAAGTACTGAGAGATGTAACACATCAGATTTTGTATTTTCATTGGATCTGTTGCCAATAACAAAAATACAGAATATCCATCGTTTTCCTTTAAGAGGAAAATGTTACATGAAACCTATTTAAAAGGTAAAACGTGGCATTGACAGAACCAGGAACAGGACTTTGGTTCCCGTCAAGCCACACCGTGCACTCACAGCATTGTAAAAGCCCTTCTGATGAAAGCAGCCACCAAACGGCCTCAAGTTATGTTATACTAAAGTGAGATCAAATAAACGGCAGGGGCAGAAGAATTGCTCTGAAATCGCACGTGTTTGGTTAACGCTAAACAGATGTAGGCATACTGTATGATTACTGCGTTATAGCATGGATTGTATACCCACTCCGACAGGAAAGAGATGGCAGCTGTTAGCCATCAACGACGAGGCACAGGCAAACTATAGGCCGGGCCCGCGCCTACTCAAACAACACTTGAACGTATGCACATGTTCATAAATGTACATGTAGCCAGATGTGCATTCACTGAGGAGCATGTGGAGGCACGAACACACACAAACACACAAAAGTAATCCCTTTTATCTCGGTAATCTGATGTTTAGCGTCAGGGCCCACCGTACGCCTACTGGCATCTTAAAAAGTACAGAGCTTATGCCAAATAACATAAACATCCTGAAATGACCGCTGCTCCGCGTCATTATTTTCTTTTCATAACATAGCCTACTGCCTGGTTATTTCAAGGCTCTGGGTGACCCTGAAACCAGAAGTTTCCTCACTCCTCCTCTGTTGTTATTTAAGGAAAACTTGTGTGTTAGTGTTTCCCTTTCTGCTCTCTCTCTCTCTCTCTCTCTCTCTCTCTCTCTCTCTCTCTCTCTCTCTCTCTCTCTCTCTCTCTCTCTCTCTCTCTCTCTCTCTCTCCGTCCCTCTCTCTCTCTTACTGGGTGTGGTTTTCAAGAGGCAAACTTGTGTGAATGATGTGGACTCTATAGTCATAGCTTAGACTTAGTCCACACCCTTCAACTTAAAGAGAAGTTCAGAGGAGGTGGAGCAACGCAAAGCTTGGAGTAGTTTGAGCTTGGACTTGAGCTTGGAGGCTTTTGTATGCAGCATGTGCGTAGAGACCTGCGCCGTGTTGTCTTTGTGCTGCACTGAGTGACTTTTGGATCTCTTCAGTTTGAGCGTCCAGAGGAAACAGGGGTTTTCTTCTTTGTCTCTACTCAAAGATGTGTGTGAGTATGAGAGCAATATCTGCGTCACTAAAGTTTCAGGTGAGTCAAGTTTGCATGTGGTTGCTGCTTTAAAGGTGAACATGAAAGGAGAGCTGGTACATTTCTCAAGTGTTTTGGAAAGTTGTGATGGTTTAAAATTGTCTTTATATGTATTATTATAGTCTTTGTATTCAGTGAACTATTTCCATAAAGTTTACAGTGTAATTCTCTTCTCCATTTAATATTTTTTTCTTATCAAAAACCTTAAAATGAATTAATTCAGTGGTGATTTATTGAAGTGTAGCCTGACAAACTTGCATAGTTAAAAGCATATTTTTGGATTTTTCTTTTTCTCATATTGTTTCTCAGTTTCGAAACTCATCAGGAAATTATTGATTTTTACATTTAATGGTATAAATTAAAGCTTTGAAAAAAACAAAAGTTTGGAAAAGTGGTTGGAAGTACTGAAAATTCAAAATGCTACTGTGTTTCCCGCTAAACTTAATTTGATAACAGGCTACTTACGTAAATCTGTATTTTGTGTAAAATGAGTGGGGACCTTTTTCCATGTGTGCAACTAGATGAGTAAATATTAATCAGATCTATGGCATCAATGGCGGGCTTTAGGTTGTTCCTTTGTCTCAGTTTTAAGGCTGATGAACATCTTTTTGTGAGTTTCATTTAAATTCGTAATGTTACTAGACCTTTTGCTTGTTTTGGGTTTTTTTTTGCCCAAACTAGAAAAGTTTCCATTTTCTGTACTGATGGGAGCGTAATTGGCTTCTCCATTCATCATTCCTTTGGACATCCCCCTTTCCCGTCAATAAACGACACATTTTTCCAGAGCTAGGACTCACTTTTCATAAAAATCATGGTCTGTTTTGTGTTCAGTGTCACTGAGTTCATGTATAAATATAACAGTTTTTTTTAAAGGGGACTTGATTAATTCTAAAGATGCATCAGGTAAATAAGCCACAGCAGTTTTATAACTACCATCAGAACAATGAACAGAATATGCAACTCAGACCATGTGGCCTCTCGTCTTTCTCGCACTCTTTCTCTCTTCCTTCCTCCTCTCCATACGTTTAAAAGTTGGCACAGACGGAGGAAGTAACCAGTCATTTCCACCTGACATCACTTTGCGATTACACACACGTACACACACACTTACACACAACGGTCTACCCCAATTTGCTGCCTGTCTAGTTGGCTTTACCAGCACATTTGAGTTTCCTCTGTGAGCAGTAAATAAATCAGACCGATACTTTCCAGAAAACCAGTGCAAATGTACCAAACTGACTGAAAAAACACACCTGCCTCCAATCTATAGGCCTGGGGAAGTGTGTTGAGACAGAGCAGAGATGGTTTAACTTCTCTTACAAACTGAAGCAAGGAACAAAGAAGTGGTAGAGGCAGTAACATGTCACCATGACAAATTACAGTTGACAGTAATACGTCATAACATGAGGATTAGACTCATAGTGCTAGTAGTTTTCAGGGATAGAGTCAGCTTTATTAGAAATGTGCGTCATATTTGACACATACATGAATGTTTAAAGCATAATGTCGTGTAGGGAAATTTTTATTCCATCATGTTACGGATAGTGTAACAATCGCAAATAAATGCTGAAAACATTTCTAAATCACCTTCACTACTGTTTGGTTGCTGCAACAGTGCACCAAGATAAACTTATGTTTCCTGTGTTTTAATGCACTTTTATCAATGGAAAAAACCCCCAGAAAGAAATACACTGCACAAAGTATTCTGCAGCTGCTGTGCGCCAGCTTTAGATCTAATAAAATACGACAAATTAGTGGAGGTGCACCGAGACAGTGTCCAGGCCTTGTTGATTGAATTTTATTGAGATTGATATTTAATGCGCAGAGTGGAAACCTGCAGGAAAACACTCCCAAATCAAAAATGTCATGAGGCCTTTTTACGGATTATGTAATTTATAAGCACAAGCTTGGAAAAATGTTGCAAATAGTCTGATTTATATGAAAAGCTGACTTAGTTTTTCATACCTAGAATCAAATTACAATTTACACAGTTAAAAAGAAGGAAGAAATCCATATTTAGGATCATATTTAAATAAGCGTCACGCATACTTTTTCATCCTGTTAAATATAATATCAACAGCAGAAAACATGATGTAAAGAAAAATACAAATAATATTTTCTCTACACATTAAATTGTTAATGAAAACAAGCAAAACCAGCATCCATTAAAACAAGTTTGATTTTGGATTAAGGAAAGAAAAAAGCACATTTACGTCAGCAAGGTGCTCTGAGGACACGTCAGGGAAGGAAGAAATTGAGCGCGAAGAGGAAGAGAGAGCAACACTGACACAGAATAGTAGACGTGAAAAGAGAGGCGAGCCGAGGGAGCGAAAGCTGAGAGTCAAAGATCCGAGACAGAGCAAAGCAAAGGAAAAAAAAAACGAGGAAAACAAAGATGAAAGGCTAAATCTAGGCGGCAGTGCAGTTGTTGGAAGAGTGTGAGAGGATTTGTTCTTCTCGGTCTTGTTTACAGGAAGTTCTTTTAAAGTTCCACAGATGGCTGCATTCACAGAAAGGCCTTTTATTGCATTTTTCCAAGCCCCATAAACTCCCTATACCTTCATTTATGTGTGGGAAAGTATGATTGCTGCTGCTTGGCTCATTTTGGGTTTCTGTTAAAGTGGATCGCTCGCCTGCTGCAGGTTGACTGCCGACAGTCGTCAGCTTCAAGGAATTCATTTTGTCCTTTTTTGTGTCAGTTTTTTTTTTAGGTCAGTGCTTTTAACAACAAACAAGATAAAGAAAAAAAGAATGTAATGTTGTGACCAACTCACAGACAGAAACACTTACAGCAAATACATAATCACTAAGAATTAAATAAATTACATATGAGATCTAGTTCATTAAGATAATTATGCTATTACAGCTTTGGACCATGTTGGAAATAAATATTTTCACTTTAACATGTTTTTCAAATACATAAATGAATAAATAAACAAACGTATCCATCATAACTGAATGATGTATATATAAAATTTAGTTTCATGGTTCACATATTTAGCCTAAATAGATTAAACGAAGCATGTGATGTTTCACATATAGTAAAATATACTACTCATAAAATATAAGTTATAATGTAAATTATAAAATATAAAAAGTGTAATAGTTTTTTTTCGTGGGACTAAGTAAAAAAAACACTTTTTAACAAAATTGATGCACTACAATATGTCAGTCTGGTCCCTTAAGTATGTAATAGCATTACTACTGATATGATTAATGGACTGGTCAACCGACAAAAAATGAATAATCACTCATTTTTATAAATCATTTGTCAAGAGAGTATGGTCTGCCAGATGTGAGGATTTGCTTCTTTCTTTTACGCTACTGTAAATGGAATATGTTGTGGTTTTGGGCAGCTGGTCACACAAAAGAAGTAATTAGATGGCGTTAAGTTAAAGGGTAGTTTTGGTTCCAAGCACCCAAACTATTAATTTGATCTTCCAGTCCACGCTTGATCCAAGACTTTGAGTCCACAGAGGCCCTTTAAAGAGCTGCAAAGGCTTACGTTTCCCCGGTACCATGTTGAGAGGTAAATAAGGTTAAGGGCTCCTAACGGGTGGTTTTGCCTCTAGATTCGCTTGGTCCTGGGTCTGCAAGACATTTAGTGGGCAAGCAGTTTCTGCAGAAGTGATTTGGCTGCTGTGACCAAACCTCAACCAAATTATTTTTGTTGATTTATTTCACAGGCAAATGTGAACCATCCTATGGTTTGTAATTAGGTTTATTTTTAGGCTTTTTAATTTAGTTTTGCACATATGTTGACAATTGAGAGTTTATCAGGAAAAAAAGATACATGTTCCAGGCTATGTTTGGAAGTTTAGAGGCTGAAAATCATCAAACAAGGGGCAAAAGTGAAGCTGTTAAACATGTATTTAATTATAGTATCATTATGTTCCATTTGGAGAATAAACACAAGGAAGTATCTGTTGACAGAGACTAGCCTTTTAACTTTTGAGTTAAATTACTAATAATAAGCACAGGAAAGAAAAAAAAATACACGTTTCCCCACAAAAAAATAAAGATCAAATAGCATTAATTATCATATGGTTCACACTGGATATACACAGTATGTACTACTGTAAAAAGACATTAAAATTCATAACTGGCATGATAAATGAATAGCAGATTTAATCTTCTGGGAGAAGCAGGACATATTAATCATGAGCTTCATCACAATGACCAAATCCAGTATGGATTGTCTGCTCTTTCATTTCTTCAGCCACAAGTATTGTATGAGCTGCTCTGTGCTGCAGCCAACAGGATGTGTTTGGTCAGAAGACCAGGGAAACAGGAGAAGTCTGTTAAAGTCCGGGTTTGTTCTGACATTGTGTCTTGGGTTGATATGCTCTGAATGGCAAATAACATTTTTGTGATTCTTTGTGTTTAATTTTGCTTCTCCTCCTGAGCACTGCATACTGACTTAGAAATCTGCTGTAGAAAAGAAACCACAGACTATCTGAAGCTCTTCTATACTGTTAAAGTTCTCGCTGTCTGCCCGTACGTCATGTTTTTCTAGTTCGGACTTCCCTCTGTTCCTTCTTCCTGTCTCTGCCTCTCTATCTATCCTGCCCTCTCTTCCCCCACCCCTCTTCATACCGCACAAAGCCAACAGCTGTAACATTGGCTCGGAAAACCCTCCCATAGGTTTACGAAGCTGCAGTACCTCCATTGTCCACACTGACATGAACACTGCAGCACCACTTGAACTTGCATGAGTCACTCAAACCTCTGGAGTGAATCCGCCTGAAGATGTTGACAAGGGGTTCGACTTACTTACGAGTCCTGATCCAAACCGTAACATTATGAGTGAAGTGGTAAAACTGATCCAGTATCCAGTAGCTGCAGTTTTTTTTTTGTGCAGGTTAAGTCAGGTCAAGTTAGGATAAACCAACCATGTGCAAGCCCCAGACACAGACAGACCCTCGACGAATCATGTGTGCCCTTGGCTTGCTCCCAAAAAAAGTGTCTAGCCAAAATACAGCACAGCTGAGGCTGTTAAAATCACGGGATAATCACAAGAGAAGAGTCCAGGCTGGTTGCTCTTCAGAAAGTGAAAAGGTAAGCTGGGGAGGAGCAGAGATTGTTTGGCAGTGAAGGCTCCTATACATGACGCCAACTCATGTGCTGAGTGTCGGGTTAATGTGTTCTCAGATTGAGGAGGCCGCTCTGATTTTTGGGTGCCTCAGAAATGGATGAGCTTTAAAGCCGGCCATTGCACACCCCTTATTTCATACTAACTTCTCTACCTGATAAAAGGTTGTCAAGAGAAAGAAATGTTCTGCAAAATGTCTAACTCTCATTCTAAAGAACATGCCAGCACTTGTGGACTAAGATTCAGTTGTTATTTTCTGCTGAGATAGCCCAGCAGACGAGCCTCAGGCTATGCTACAGACATGAGGTCCTTAAGTGAAAAAGCTTTAGACTGCTGGCGGCTTCAATGGAGTTCCTTATTTCCATATTTTTTTCTCAAGTGCTTTTAACTGTCATAAGATGCCTCATTTCAAGCTCTAGGGTGATTCATTAACTGCGCAAAGGCAGGAACCCTCATTACAGTTTGACAGATGCTGCCATGACGTGAAGGTTTAACATATATAAGACCCTAATTTAAGTTCATAAATCTTTTTTTTTATCTTTCATAAAAATACAAAAAATTAAATCAAAAATACATTGGATAGACAGCAGCTGCCTTTTCTGGCATAGCTGTAGCATGAAAAATGAAGGATGGAAAATGAGAACAGAAAAAAACAGAAGTGTGTGGAGTGGAGGGCATTAGTCATATATGTACTTTCTGCCGTCATGGCGTGGCTGAGACGGTTGGGAGCTTGGCCAGGCCAATTGTTGCTCATTTATCTGTCAAGCAGCCACATCCAAAAGGGAGCCACAGGCAGCGCTGTACTGGCCATCAGACCTGCAGGGACAAATCCCAGCGGTCCGTTGCAGCCAGTGGACCATCAAGAAATCCATAAAGTTGTTATCTTCCCTGTCTGTCTCTTTACCGGCCGTCACTATGTGCCTTTCATTTGGGGTGCGCATGAAAAGATAAGACTTTATTTCAGTGCTGTCATGTGAGTGTGTTTTTTAGAGACATGTGATCAACCCTTTGAGGGAAAATCAGGGATAATTTGGATATTTTTTGCCTTCAATTGCTGTGTCTTACTTATGGTGTGTCTGCTCTAGTTGTGTGGGTTTTTTTTTTTTTTTGGGGGGGGGGGGGGGTTGGTGTTCAAAAACCACTGCCGATGGAAGTACGGGCTATGTGTAGGCTTGTCACTCTTGTCAGCACTGATACAGCTCAGTGGGACTGCATTTGTGCACATCACTACCCAAAAATACCACACCAGGTTGGCGGTCAACACAGAGAGTGCATGGGAGATGGAATCATACATGGAGACAAACAGACAGCACTGAGCTATTGAGTTACCGTGACTGGCTGTCAACGCCGAGGCCAGTTCCATGTTTAAATTTACAAAACAGAGTCAGGAGCAGACAAAAGTTATTATTTTTATTATTATTTCTTTCTTTTGGCGTTTTTCCTTTATTAAATAAGTTACAATAAAGAGTGACATGAAGCTTGGAGAGAGAAAGATGAAGTATGGACTGACATGCTGGAACAAACCAGCAACAGTACGTGATGCAAAATAATATTAATATCATGAAATCGTATTATTTATATTGTAGTTGCTTTTTTATTATTATTTACTGACAGAAAACAATGAAATTTGCGCATTGGTTCTAAATATGGTTTCCAGATGATCAGAGTGTGTGTGTGTGTGTGTGTGTGTGTGTGTGTGTGTGTGTGTGTGTGTGTGTGTGTGTGTGTGTGTGTGTGTGTGTGTGTGTGTGTGTGTGTGTGTGTGTGTGTGTGTGTGTATGAGTCGAACCTTTACCAGACTCAAACAGATCACTTCCCAAACAACTACCACACACCTGGCTCTCCACATAAATTGAAGCAAACTCTGAGTCTGAGTGTATCTGCGTTAGTAATTAATAAAGTTCTTGCCAACAGCAGCAAAAACAGAAACATTTTATTCGGAATATCAGTGTCACAGGGACAGGAAGGCTGCTGTTTACTCTGGATTGGTCACTCATACTTCCTGTTCTATGAAACACTGTTGAGATAAATATTTGCGAAGGCAAGCCACGTGCAACCCCTCCAATCCTGTTTCTGCACCACAAAATAATCAGGATGCTGGTCTGCAATGTTTGCCAGTAGTCAAATCACATTTCCCCTGTGTCCTCCAGTACCTGCAAAATGAAGGCTGTGCTTGTTGTTTTACTTTATGTCATGTACGGTCAAACAATGAAGACAAACTTGTTTAAAACTTGTTTTGAAGGACGAAAAACAGCATGCTTAAATGTGCGTAATAATTTGAATGTCATACTGAATGATCGACTGCGTGGCAGTTGGACTGCATGAGATCTCTTATGGTACTTGTTTTCTTCCTTTCTTTACCAGCTCATTCAACTGTGTCCTTACTGTAAGACTGTGGTAAAAACAACAACAACAAAAACAATGCAGGAATGTCAAATCTAACTGTTATCTGCACTTTTGTGAAGAAGAAAGGAATATTTCTACTTTCAGATGAGCATTAAAGGTAATTAAAAACAAAGCTTAAAAAGGGTATTTGAGATGAAAGATGAAAAAGTTCTCACACACTGCTGAATTCTGTTCATCATTGGGTTATTTGACAATGGCTTGATCCTAAAGTACTTGGATACAAGCAGTATAATTAAATTGGTAGTTAAGAGAGCACTCAAAAAACTGTTAGAGAAACTATTATCTGCAAAGACTTCTTAAACCTGTGTTAATTGATCTAGCTAACAACAAGCTGATAACACAACTGTGAAATATTCTCACCGTATAGTTGTTATGGTGTAAACATTATTTACACATCAGACATGAAACAGCATTTAATTTGTTCGTGTTTCTGGCCATTTGACAAACATTTTATATTCATTTTAGCTTTAAGCTCTGGCTTGGTCTCGAACAACTCATGATTGAAATATACAGTTCTTTAGAAACTTCTTTTTGAAAACAGCTGCAGCTGGAGATGAGGTTGATGAGAGCTTGCATGAGTCAGGCGATAATGCTCTGTGAGTCAATTGACATATGGGTCAATGACGTATAAGGATTTTCAACAACTCAATTTTAAATAATAAAAACAAGCATATCTAATGCAGTAGTTCAAACATTCAGAATGTTGTGTACCTGACAATTCATATTACAATTTGAAAGTGATTTTAGTGGGGGTTTCAAGATTAATTGGCACTGGCCTGAAAAAAAAGTCATTTGGTGCGACCATGATTCATCTTGAAATGTCTTATATAAATAAAAGACCATCATTTACAAAGATTTTTTAAAAAATGCAAATACTTTGTTTCCAAACACTTTATATTACTGAAAACTTGTAAAAAAAGATGTGAAGCGTGTTAAGTAAATTAATGTATTTCAAGATGAATCATGGTCGCACCACATGACTCTTTTTAAAGGCCAGTGCCAATTAATCTTGAAAAACCCACTAAAATCACTTAATTTCAAATGTATAATATGGAGCTTCAGGTACACAACATTCTGAATGTTTGAACTACTGCATTAGATATGCTTGTTTTTATTATTCTACAATTGAGTTGTTCTAAATCCTTATACGTCATTGACCCATATACATTAAAAAATGATTAGTGCAGTTAAGTTCTACCTGTCACCTGTCTTTTCTGTCAGTTTGAAATTGTTGAATAATTGTAGGATCTGTAGAAGCTACGTGCAATGTGCCTTTTATAAGCATAATGCAGACGTTTCAGTAATTTGGGGTAAAATTACCTATAATGTTGCATGGTCGTTTTGGGACTATAGAAATATTAGGTTTGACTCCCTGACAACCGTAACCAACACAGTCCGGCTCTACCCCAAAACAGATGTATGCGACATTGATTGCTTACTCACGCATAAAATACCCTTCAACACACAGCCTATAGATGTAACATACAGTTCTGTTTGTCCAGGTGCATCAATGAAAGAAAACTCTTCTCCCGAGCGTGGTGTGTGCATGTGTTAACATTTAAAAGTGTGTGTGTGTGTTTGTGTGTGTGTGTGTGTCCCATAATTACATAGTGATGAGGGAGTAAATGTGCTTGGCCACGCTGATGTGTGTTCAGATAGACACCTGCAGCCCACGCTCTTTCTGTCTCTGTCCTCACCTGGAACCTTCTCTCACCACAACACGCATGTTTTTTTCTAGTCCTCATTATCTGCTTGAATACGGACGTCTCTCTACTATTTGTCATTCTCTCGCTCTCCTCCACCCTCCTCTCAACCCACCCACCCTTCCTCTTGTACGTCTCCTCACACAGGATACTGAATGGTTGGTTTAGCTGGAGGGATTCCTGGCAGAGTGATTTGGTTGTGATGTAATATAAATCACATTGCCAGGGATTTCCAACCAGCTACAGCTGAAACCGACATAAGTCTCTAACACCCGGCAACTGCTCAGCAACACCCACATAGCCGAGCAGACTTCACCGCTTTAAAAACTTTTTAAACATATATCAACATTTATTCAGCCTCATGGTCTCCTCGTTTTTTGAAATGCATAATTTGACATTTTGGGAGACACACTCATTTTCTTGCTGAGTTAGATAAGATAAGACAATGTATTGATCCCACAGTGGGGAAAATTCATTGCTACAGCAGCTCGGGGAAACAGCTAACCTGGATCTGTCCAAATTCTCCTACCAGCACCTCTAAAAGCTGACTAAAGAACACACATTATATCTTGTACATTACATTGTGTTTAATCTGTAGAAACTAAATCGAACTTAAGTAATGTCTTTATGTAACTGGCTGCTGTCTATAGCTTCATAATCACTTTACAGACATGAGACAGGTTTTTCATCTAACTTTTGGCAAGAAAGTGAATATTTCTCAGAATGTCGAACTATTCCTGTAACTAGTATTCAACTCTGTTCATGCTTAGGATCATAAAATGTAGAAAAGAGAAGGAGGAGAGCTGCCTGCAGCATGTGAGTTTGGTGGAGGTGCAGGACTTAGCTCGCTCCGTGAACAGTTCAGTGAAAGCCTGTGTTCACAGTGGCTAAGTTCCGCTCCTCACAAGCCTCTCCAGCTTTTATCTCCCACTGTTAACAGCTGTAAGATGTCAACATGGACTCATGGCTTTCATGAAAATGTGTGCTGCTAGAAACCACCATAAGCCATTGTAAGGATTTTCAAGCGGATGAGCGGAGAGAGAAATAGTTTGTTGTTTATCTTCTCACTGCCAAGAATGAGAATGCTCTACACTAATGGATAAATTGCTGATATACAGATTGTCCCAGCTAACCAGTCTCAAATAGTAACAAGCATTATGTAATGATAGCACATTAGGCTCAAAGACATGCAGGAGTGAATTTTATATCCTCTTTGATCATCCCCTTTATCTTGACAGCAGATGGAGGAAAAACTGCTTTATCTGGTGCATTATTGGAGACAAAGAAGGAGAATGCTGGAAAAACGGAGAGATGGGTAAGCGAGAAGGGGAGGGCTGGAGGAGGGGAGGGCATGGCTTACTCATACAGGAAGGAAGTACAGGAAATGTCCCATCGGGAAAACAAGTAGCAATGTAATTGTGAACCCTGAGCTCATTTACTGTCTGGGTGGTCATGAAGGGAAAGCACTGCCTGCTTTTGTGTGTGTGTGTGTGTGTGTGTGTGTGTGTGTGTGTGTGTGTGTGTGTGTGTGTGTGTGTGTGTGTGTGTGTGTGTGTGTGTGTGTGTGTGTGTGTGTGTGTGTGTGTGTGTGTGTGTGTAAACATGCAGTTACCCATGTATGGGAAAAGTACAAGGGACTGTGTACAGTAAATGGTGCTTGACCAGACATTTTTCTTTGTGTTAATTTCCCACTGCTGCCAGACTGTTATGTACCATAGACACTATGAACACGGCAAAATCAAGCATCTCTATTCTTTTATTTTTGGTGGGATTATACTTTATGTTGTATAGCTATGTTTAATTTTCATGCAACCAACAACAGTTTTTCTATCAGCAGCTACATCCATAAAGTCCAATTTCAACGTGGTTACAACACAGAGCTTAAAGAGGGGCTACTGGCTTGCATTATTGGCTGAATATTCAGGATGTAACTGTTCAAAGGCAAGACAGCAATAGAGATTTTAGATTAGATTTTAATGAAACACTGGCTCTGACGACATCACATTAAGCGGAAACATTTCAAAAAAGTTCCTGCACACCATAAAGTATTAGTGATGGGTGTGTCGGATCAAAAACTCTGAAATGGAAAAGAAAATATTAAAAATTAAACATTAAAAACATCAAACACTGGAAATGATGGACACTTTTTATACATCAAAGGATTGATTCAACCAAGTAAAAAAAATAAAAAATCACTTTGTGTGTCTAACATTTCAGATAGTTTTGAGTTGCTTGACTTTGCAAGTTGATTGAGTTTGAATGAATGTCATTTTCAATGCAGTGTTTACAGCTTTACAGCTTTGAAAAGTGACATTCATTTCTTTTGAGACACAGTGACTTTTGTGGTTTTGAAGAAAATATGTTTAAAATGTACTATATGGTTTATTCTGAGTAATAGGAACATTTTTATGGATAGACATGTCATCTACATGAATGATCTACATGAGATCTTAGAGATATCTTAAAATTTGGGTACACAAAAAAAGAATTTAAGGCACACAAACATTAGAAGTTAGTGAGAAAATGTTTTTTTAATTACTATTTTTGTATTAGCTGTGCAAGATGTAACTGAAATGTGAAAAAGATATGTGAAATAATTTTGAGGGATTTCCTCTGTCAATTATTTCCTTTTACAAAAGCCTCAGACGTCATGTGGCAGCATACTTTAGCTGTGTCTCAATTCTTCAAACTTGAGACACAGTGTTGTTTGCTTCCCCTTTTGGTGATAGCAGGGTGGTGCGGGTGCCTGGGCTCAACCTCCTGTGCCTACTGAGCTGATTACAGTTAGATGTCAAATAAGCACTGGCTCAGTTCAGCAGGAACCGGAGTTAGGCCCTCTAGAAACGGCGACGGATCGCATCACCCATTGCATTCAGCTGGAATCCCATCGATGTGTAATCAGCGTTTGCTATCGTACCGTCAATTTATACCCAAGCATTTGCATCTGTAATTGGTTTTCTCCTACTGGATCATTATTTCTTTACTGCTCTAAAAGGTCATTAGACGTTTTTTCCACAAAGCCTCATCAAGGCAAGGAACTCTCATAAATTACCCACAAATGTATCCTTCCTTTTACTGTAAACGCTGAATGGAGGAAATCTGCTTCTGTTGGTTTGGTATTACTAAAAGATCACAGGAGCAGAGTTTTTCCAGTTATATTCTCTACGTCATACTGCAGAAAAACTCAGGAAGAATCCTTCTGGGTAACATCTAAACCATGAAGTGTGTTTTTTAAATAATCATGTGACATGTTTTCAGACAATTTTGGTACTTGCAGCAGCATTTAGAAGTCTAATAATTGTAAAGCGATATTTAAAACTACTCAGATAAGTGAGAAATACAATACATGGTCGCCTATTTCAACATAACTGCTTATAAACATTGGGTATTTTAGGTTTCTTTATACTACCACTCAACTCCATTTTAGGGGGAAATAAATGTGCTTTTTACTTCACTAAATTTAGATTATGTTTCAGCTGCCTTTAGTTGTTAGTTCCACCTAAGAGAGATTTCCCCTCTAAACTTCTCACATGGTTTAGTTTAAACCATTTCATTTTCATTAAACTGCTCGAGGCCCAAAGAAGCAAAATCATCTATTATTTGACAAAAAACGCAAAGATCTAAGGACAGTCCAAAATAGTATTCGCTGAATTTGTTTTTTCCCCCCTCACAAGTTGAATGAACAATTGATATATCTGTAATAACTATCTGACATGTATAATAATAAATCAACCACCAGGACAGTTTTTTCTACAGCGTGCATACTTTTACTTTTGATATAAGTATATTTTACTGAAAAGACTTCTGTAGTTTTACTTAAGTAAGATTTCTTAATGCAGAACTTTTACTTGTGATATTTTTATTTATTTATGCATTGTATTTTTGTACTAGTTGGTTTGCTTCAATAAAAGATCTGAATACTTCTTCCTCCACTTCCTTATAAATCACTTGATATCTCTTGTGCAGAAGTAATGATGAAAGGTTAAAATGCATTAACATTGTTCCCCTGCTTCCTCAGCTTCATGACTCAATCTAACTGAAGTCCACTTGAGTTTTTACAGAATTAGAACATCTCTTAAGATAGCGATGGGATTCCCCCTCAGGGGAAGTGGTGAGGGGAAGTCAACGAGGGCTTGTTAAACCGCTACTGGAACACACAGATGTGCTTATTTCAACTCAGGACAAGGACGAGGCTGTCTCTGCTGTGTGTGTTCGCCAACAAATCTGCTACTGAGATGTTATGGGCAACACTTATACGTGAAGTACACTGTATTAACACTTTTACATTAATGGCTTATGTTGCACTTTAACACACTATAATGTAATTGTAAGCAAACATAAGGACAGTTTTAAGGGTTTGTGAAGATATTAATCAACAATCACAACAAGTGTGGTCAATGAATGCTTGAAAACAGAGTATAGCACATCATTTATAATGATTACACACTAATAAATAGCGTTAAGCGTAAATATACCAACATTTTTTCACATGTTCACAGCTTTACGCATCAAAACTGTATTCATAAAAGCCTACAACTGTTATTTCTTGAAGCTTTCATTAACCGTTGATCCAGCAGAATGCTTTCTTTGAGATGTTAAAGTATGAAAAATGTTGACACATTTAGGCTACTGATTATTACTTATTACTGTTACCATGTTGTGTATTTATAAATAAAGTTTGTATCACCATTAGTGCAAATATGTGTCAGATGTTGAGATTATTTTACAACTAAGGACATTTGTTTCCACCTCCAACAGATGTTGGACAAATAAACCTGTCTTCTTTTTAACTGCCGCTGCTAAATGAAAAAGTGTTGCTGATGACAGTAATTGCACTCAGACACAGTTCACTGACAAGACTTTTATCCTTGTCCTTAGTATTGGGGAGATACTAAAAAAAAGTAGGAAAGACACCTGACTGAATATTTCTGGGACATTTGCCAATATCCATCTATTATTATTATCTGCAGGAAGTGCATAATAACTAGTGTTAGGGGTAACTTAGTAGTACTTAGATAACTTTTTTGGTCCGCAGTTTAAGTACTCAGTTATTTAGTTACATTTTCAAAAAGGTGATCCCTTATTTTTATTTTATTTTTTTTTTTTCTAATAATTTTTTATTGAGTGAATGATCCCTTATTTTTTTTAACCAACTAGTCCTGTAACTTATGCCACAAGAAAAGAAAATCCGCCACAGATTCGCACCGATGGCAGGCATGGACCTGCAGGCTACGTGCTCCGGTTATATCACTGCGCATGTACGGCAGTCCTGCAAGCAAGATGGGACAGCATTCATTTCGGTGAAATATTCATATTATTTTGATTTTATGGGAGGAAATAAGAGCAAGAACATAATAGTGACATGTAAATTGTTCCCGGTTAACAAGAGCCTCTTGCAATGATATAGGGATGTGTTTGAAAAGCCTTTAGCCTATGTAGTTTTATAACTTGTATGTGGGAATATGTTTTGGAAGCCACTTGAATACAATAAAGAGCTGTAAATGGGACATTGTGTCTGTTATTCCTGCTATTAGTGTAAAGATTTACAGATTATGGGCCAGACTTGGCTGTGTGATGATGATACAGACATTATATTTAAAGGAGGTCTTGACTAAAACAACATGTGCAAGGAATTACGAATTACTTTTCTCAGAAGGTAATGCTGTAATGTAACTAGTTACTTTTTAATGGAAGTAACTTTGTAATGTAATTAGTTACTTTTAAATTTACTTAAAAGTTCCCCAACACACAATTCCTTTTAGCTCCAAAAATATGGCTTTTCATTGAGTTTTCTATAAAAACCAAACAAGCACTGTTCCAACCAGAAGAATTAGTAATCTTGTGTTTGTGTGATAAAATTACAAAACATTATGTAATCACTATGTTCTTTGAACAACCAGGCTGGACTTCATTACCAGATCTGATACTGTATTGCTTACAGAAAGATATGTACCTCTGCAATTATAGTGTAGCTACATATTAACAGGGACATACATATATAAATATATGCATAACTCAGAGTTTTCTGAATTCAACTGTGAAAAAAATGTGAATATGAAATATTAGAAAGCTGAAATATAATGTCTTCAAGCTATGATCTTTTGTCTATGTGTCTGTTGTTGTTGTTATATCTTGGCTGCAAAAGAAGTGGAAATGAGATCTTCTTGCTACTGTATCCTGTTACTTTATTTCCATCTGGATTCTGCAGCTGTGAGTCATGTACCTGTACATTGTTTGCCAGCCTACACATTGATGCACACACACATATATAAAACATCTTAAACTGAAATCTTACATAACACTCACTTTTTCATACAGTGTACCCACTCCCACAAGCTCAAATAGTACTGTGCAGGGTAGATTCATGTCAGCTATGCAGAAGGTATCAAATGTAAACCTACCTATTTTGACACAAGGAGCATAGCCACCAAAAAACAAAATAAATAATGATTATGTTACATTATATGTAAAGCCACAATATTAACAAATCACCAGCATTTGAGTTTTTCTACATCTTGCAAATGAGACAGAAACATTTCTGCTATAATATTATACTGACGGAGAACCCAGTTTGCGTGACAATAGATCATCTTCCCTATCTGAGAGAAAATTCACAGTAACAGCTGTGTGTGCCTGCGTGTATGTCTGCTAATGTGTGTGTGCAATCTGTCTTTAATATAAAAATAAATCATTTAAGAGTGTGTGTCAAGCTTGTTTGCGACAGCTTTAAAGCCAAACCCAGCACATGGTCTTACATTTTTGTAATTAGTGTAGAATCACTAATTAGAATCAGACTGAGTAGTATTACATTCAGTTCCTCATATAAAAATGTACTAGTGCATTTCAGAAATAATTTCTCTTGTTTGATTAAACCTGTCCACAAGTGCAACTATAAAACATGCTGTTTTTCTTATTTAGATTTAATTGAATGTGGAGTTGGACAAACTTGATGGACTAAAGGTATTCTTTTAGCAGCTGTGATTATCACATCCAATTGACTAACGAAGCAGTACTTAGACTGAAATGTCTAATTCTATTATATCTGTCACCTATAACAGAAGAACCTAAACTCAGTGGATTTTTTTAGTGAGAGACAAAGGCCAAATAGCTGATTTAGAGGTAAGATCTAAGCATTTCTGGCATTTCGAAAATCATTTTATGAGTGTTCTCTTACTCAGCTGGCATGAGGTATGATACAGTCTGAGGCAATTTAAAGCTCTTTAATTGGTTCCAGTGTTCAAAATACACTTAATGAAACTCAGAGAAAGATTACGACTGTGCTCTCTGACCTGAGTGGGACAGCATGTGAGATGTTTTGTCTTCTCAGCTCTACTAACTGAGTGCTGTGACTTTGAGTTTTGCATGTTTTAATTGGTTGTTTGCAAGATATTCTGGAGTGAAAGATTGCGTTCATGCTGAAGAGCGCTATTCTTGCTGATGCTTGTGGAAATAGTGGAGTGATGAAAAGACACAGGATAAACAGCCTGCATACAGGAGAGGATAGCAGCAACAGTGGTCACAGCAACTGACTGCAAAGTTAGCAGCAACTACCACGGTTAATCTGAAAGTACCTTAAAGCGCCATTACAGCTGCTAGATACTGCATTCAAAAGATCCCTGGCTCAACTCAGCATCAACTTCTCTCTATACTAAGTCAATACGAAGATGGCGCTGACCATTAGCTGTAACTCTGGGCTTTAAACCGGTTCCAAAGCAACACATGGATGACATCACAATGTGCTACGTCCATCTTTATATGAAATCTATGGTTTGACAAAAACCAGGATGAATTTCCAATTAAATTAATATAACAGAAATATTTTTATGCATGGGCTGTTTGTAAATTATAGAGCTATTTACATCCTAAAATCAATAAATGATGTACATAAGGTTACATTTTACTAGAAAATGGTTTGCACAGATCCAATAGAACACACATGCCAACAAAACATCTACAACCTTGGAGAAAAAGGATTTCAAAACCATTACAGGGATGATAGATAAACATGAGAATTCATATTTCACCAGTATATAAATCAAATGCATGAAATGTCATATTGTACGGTTTAAAAGGCAAATGAGCTCAGGAATTCATAATGAATACCAATGCACATACTGCACATAGGTTGATGACAGCAGCTTAAGAGCATAAATTAGCAGGCAGACAGACTCCATCACATCCTGGATAAGCAAATCAGTGGGAGAGCAATAAAACAGAAACAGACAGAAGGATTGGCAACCTTGTAATTTACTGGTGTTACCAGAGACACAGAGACTGACTGAACAGAGCCAATAATCTATGTGTGTTAGCAAAAACACTTACTTTAATTTAAGTAAAGTAAAGCAGGGATCACCAGGGAATAACCCCTGAAGAAGTGCCTTCATCTGGAGCATCGGCGGACATCAGGACGGGAAAACCCTGCTGTACACAAACATGCATCTGAAGCTTCGAGAACAGGTTTAAAGCCTCAAATGTGTGATTGTGAACTGTAGCTGATATGACCGAAGGCCAGCAGGGACAGGGAGTGCAGCTCAAACACAATTATTCCTCCACAAAGCCATCATGAAGCCACATTGTTAGATTGTTGGCATGCGAACAAGGTTTTAAACCGCTATACAAACAATAACACTGGTAGCAGCGAGTGATAGAAGCAGTTCCAGCTGAATTGGCAGGCAGAGCAAAGTTGGAAGTAGAGTGTACATCAACATCTTAAAATTAGCCAAATTATTTCAATGGTCATGTTTGATATACGTTGCAGGTTTTTACTGCTTTACTATGAAGCAGTAATAGCAGTGTTTCACCATCTACTTCTATGTAACCATGCTCTGCCACAGTAGACGGAGGCATGGTTTGCAGACAGTTGGTAGCTACAAATTATGTCTCTTGAATAAACTCTGTTAACGTATTATCCCATTAGGGACCTGGCAAACTGGCTTACTAATTTGGCTCCAAAGCTATTTTGGGTGGTTCCAGAGGTAAAAGTTATTTTCTCACAGACAGCGTTACAAGACTCTCAGTTGAAGGACTTCTACAGCTTTGAAGTATGAGACTCTCCCGGTTAAATCTGCAATCCAGAAGATTGAAAAACTGCTACATAATTTATTGGCTTATTTGATAAAAAGTTAAAGACTGTATACCTTATAGAAGAAAAAAAATGTGAGGTAAAAGTTACCTCTCATGATACCACCAAAGCTAAAGTATTGTAGTATTTATAGTGGATCATCCATTTTGCAAGGACACATGGCTGAACTTCACTGTGCCACTTGTTGGTATTACCAGAGATGCTGGGTGTCTAGCTGCTGTGCTAGTAATACATCACACCCCTCCACTGACCCATCAACCTATTATATAGCTGCTACAACAAGTGACATCAGTCCCTTCAATGTGTCCACATGGAGGGTCCCTTTACTGATGGAGAATGTAATCTGTCCTTACAATACTCATTAAATAGCACATCACTGTCCACAGAGAACGAGTTGCTGGAATTCCTGACATAATTGGCCCCTATACACGGCTTCAGCTTTAGCAAGAATTCATTGTGTCCCCTGTCATCCTAGTGATATTAACTGATTTAGGTTTAATTTAAGTTTAGAGAGTGTGAGGTTGAATTTAGAGTCGGATATATACTGTTTGCAGATTATGCTGTGCTTCAGGGATCACACAGAATCACTGATGTGTGTTGAATCAGTTTGTAGCTCAGTGTGACATATTCAGGATTAAATATATTTCTTAAAGCATACATTTAGTATGCATAATAATTCCTGCATTTATTGATTAATTTGGTCACTTGGAGGCAGCATAACAAGTGGTATGTTGGTTAACAGCTGCCAGTTTTAAAATACAGCAGACACGGAGCAACATCCATTTAGAATCATAATGAATGATGAGTGTAAATTCCATATTTTCTCTCCCTGCTTTTTTGTCTCCAAATGCCTGTAAGTCCTTTCAGTGTGTCTCCCCTTACCGATGGCTAATATAATCTGTCCTTACAATACTATATATCAACCAATCATCACCATCCACAGAGACCAGAGTTGCTGGGACTTTTGCCATAATTGGCCGCCAAACACTGTTTCAACTCTGACAAGAATTCATTGGGTCTGCTGTCATCCTAGTGGTATTCATTTAGGTTTAATTTAGGTTTAGAGAGCGTGTGGCTGACATTATAGTGGGATATCTGCTGTTTGCAGATTGTGCTGGGCTTCAGGGATCACACAGTGTCACCAATGTGTGTTGAAGCAGTTTGCAGCTCAGCTCATTCACGATTAAATCAAAACCTCCAAATCAGCTCTCTCTAAGAGCAGGTGGCTGCTTTTAGGTGGGGGGACCTATTCATTAGTGATGGATTGAACACAATTTTGAAATATTTAAAACATGACTGCAGGGACAAAAGATCAAACATATTCCGTAACACATACATTTTGTATTGTTATGCATAATTAGATCTGCATTTATTGATTCATTTGGCCACTTGGAGGCAGCAAAATAATCAGTGTGTTGGTCAACAGCTGTCAGTTTTAAAATACACTAGACACAGAGCCGTATTAGCATATATTTGGAGTTGTGATGATGATGAATATAAATCCAATATTCGCTCTCCATTCTGTTTTTTTTTTTTCTCCTTCAGCCCCTGAGGTTCTTTAGCTGCAGTATGCTCCACCAATTTCACCAGCTAGTTGCTAACTTTGTCTGCCATTTTGTGCTGAACAACTAAGATACAATCGGTTTTTGGATCTTTTTCCTGCTGGGGAAGAACGCTGATGACAAGTTGCAAGTTGTTAAACCAAAACAATTTGCTGAAATATGGGGACATTAAGAGAACGTCTGGGACCCTGTTCACACATGTGTGTTGGGTAACTGGATCACTTGCAGTGAATGCACCCTTGAGCACATGTCTAGGTTGTCAGGGACACATTTAACTGCATTTTGGATGTATGTTTGTGCTCGTCTGTGAAACGTGTTCCTATCTGCACTAAAGCACTGCTTTGGCCATTCTGGGATACATATTAGCACGAAAAATGTGCTCAACAAAGCTAACCTGATGTGAGGTTATGTACTATGTACGTCTTTCTGCTACAACCATTTGAAACTTTTCCTCATCTTGTAGTTTTATCCAGTGTGCAAATACACACAATAATCCTTTACTTAAGTTCTATGAGCACAGAAACCCACAGATAAAATCTTCAAGTGGGGAAGCAAAATATAATCAGGGCGAATTTGAGATAGATTTTTACACAAGTTGTGATCTGCCGTCTGTTTCAGATGGATTATCTACACAGTCTGGATGTGTGGATACAAGACACTACATCTGTGCAGAGCCAGATAGAGGGAAAACACACAGTCAAGGAGAAGAAAGCAAGAGAAAAAGACTAGATTCGGATAAAGATGATAATTAGAAAGAAGAGAAAGAGGAATGCAATGAAAGACTCTGCGTGGTGTTTCAAATTCCCGAAATAACTCTTATGTTGGAATAAAACAAATGACATCATCACCTCAGTCTTGGTAATCAACGTGATGCAACCACACAGATCCACAAAGGACTGGATGATATCCTAATCTGTCTTCCTATGCAGGGATACGACTGATTACTGGCCTGCACTGCTGTTATATCAGCAAATGTGCGTGTTTGTGTTGATTGCCAAGGCTGAGGCAGTGATGTCATTTGTTTTAATCGCATGTACTAGCAGTTTTAGACCATGAAAGGCAAGATTTACTCAGTCACCACAGCCTCCTTTCTTGTCTGTTTTTGTCTTCCTGTCTGTCTATGTATATTTCGATCTGTCTCAGTCTGTTTGTATGACTCACACAGCCCCTCTGTCTCACTGTGTGGAGCTAACAAATCCCATTGAATGAACTTTGTGCTGTAGGGTCACAGCACTATCTCATCTGCACTCATTTAAATTGGTTTCTTATTATTTTCCATTCATGAGAAATTAAGTTCATTCTCAATATGCACTCATGTACTCTGGACAAATGTATCAGCTAAACGACAGAAACTAGACAATCATTGCTGCTTATAGTTTTGTCTTTTCATATATTCTGCTCCAACCTTAACAAAATTTTGAAATTACAAGTTGTGGTTTTACTGGCGTTTAATGTGTTTGACCTATATGTTAGCCAAGCTCAGTGATTCTCAGTGCTGGTACCCCTGGACAGAGCCAGACTAGGTGTTTTCCCCCTGCTTTTAGTCTTTACGCTGAACTAAGATAACTGTCTGCTGGCTCTATATTTAGCTTGCAGCATGGTATCAATCTTCACATCTGTTCTCAGCAAGGAAGTGAATAACAGAATTTCTAAAAACTTTGGTCGGAAGTCAAACAATCCTTTTAATGAAGGCAATGTCCGGATGTGATTTGTTCTGTGCATTAAACTAAATCATTGATATTGTTTGACTGTTTTATCAGGACAAAATCTACAATCCTCGTTCTGTGAAAAAAAAGTTTCCAAAATGTTTATCTTACATTAACATATGGGTCCAGTGATCAACATTAGACAAATGAAGTGGGTTTATTCTGTTGTGTTACTATCCCTCCAAAGAGGGAATGTCATACTCTGAGTGTGGAAAATGCCGACTTAATTTGATTAACTCTAATCTTAAGAACTATTGGATTTTTTCACCATTTTTTCAGGGATGTTTTAATGGTCAGTATGAGCAAGAGGAGTGATTAAAGCAAGCACAAGAAATTATAATAATAAAATAAAAATATAATGTACATGAGCATTGTTTTAGGAAAAAGTACTCACCTATGACTGCAATAAAATAATATTGTACAACTATTGTACATCTTCAAGTAGTACCTTTCAGAACATTTCAGATCAGTTTATTGGTTAAATGTTGAGTAAACCTGCTCCTCTGCCCATTTACGTTGTTCTCTCTCCAACTCATTTTGGAAATGTAAGCTATTAGAGAGCACCCTCTAGTGATTCATCCCTGGAAGAATCCCTAATTGCACCACATGACACTTCTAGACCACAGATGGTGATTTCATTCATCCTGTTTTGGCCTTGTACTTTACAGAGATTTATAAAATATGGTGTTTGGGATTTTTATAGAACTTCTCAAATTGCTTCATAACACTTAGTATCTGCATACTGTTGACCAGTTTAAGTATACACTGATACATTCTTGTTCCTGTGAGGTTAAAGGGCTTAAATCACAGTGTCTGTTCACATGTGGAAGATATCCTTGCAGGTATTATGTAAATTAGGAATATCTTTTGAACAGAAAATCACACTGGCACCATTAGTCGGATGTTTCACAGAGGAATGCAGGCATTACCTCCAGTTTTTATCGTAAATTGTTCCAATTTGTTCGATGTGGGCTGCAGGGTGACTCAGAGAAGGATGAGTAATGATTTAGTCAGCCATGTAATACACACAAACTACACTCATACATTTGCACCATACTTTAGACTACATGTACTTAGGTCAGTCACAGTTTCTCTAACTTTTGTAAATTTACCTACTGTGGTCTAATAAAGGATTATCTTATCTTATCTTTCACACATAACACACACTCCATTCTTACCATTAGATGGCAATCGTATCAAATTACATCTGCTTAAAATCCCTTGAGTGTCACAGTGTAAATTTAGATTGTTTATATTCTCTGTAATTAATGATTATGTGTAAATAAATAGTTCAAACACGTCTTTATATGTGATCAATTTCATTTATTTACATCAAGGAAAAGCATACTGACAAATTCAAAAACCAAATATGCCAGTATCTTTTTCTGTAATTAAAGTGTTCTAATCAAATGTTTCAATCTATAGGAAATATAATGAAAGACCAATGCAAGGTCAATTATTGCAGTAAATCAATCAAAAATAAGTGACAGAACAAACAGAATACAAAAAAACAAATAAATCTGGGCAGGTAGAATTTTCTACAAGTACACTAAAAAACAGTAAACTAAAAGTAAAAGTAAAATAAATAATACAAGTAAAATATTAAAAAATATTAAATAATTAAAAAATATATTCAAAAAAATTACCATTCTGCAAACTCTGGTTTTATCTGGCTTTTCCAATAGCGGACAACGATCACTAAAGGGTCTTCATTGTTTAAAGTCAGGATCATATAAACCACTGACTCAGTTTGTCAGACTTTTGTCTCTTTAAATATGAAACAATGATGGGATGATCCATTTTGTCATTCAGGTACATTTACACAACAGAAAAACCAGACGCGGTTTTACAATAGAGGCAAGGTAGGCAACTGCCTGGGGCCCCACCAACTTCCCCGAACTGCAGGGGCCCCCAGACCAGCTGCCCACTCTCCATTCAGCTCGGAATCGGGGCCCTCAGTGATCCCCAGCCATTGCGTTTTTAAATGTAAATGTAAATGTGTATGTTTAAATCGGAAACAAAGACAACAAACTAAAATACAAAGATATAAAGTATCCGTCTACACCCCCTCCCATTTCGTGTTATAATGGACTATTCCATCCAGGCCATGATCGCGAGAGTTCCAAACTTATGTGACGGAAGTGGAGGGAAGTTTGGAAGACGTTACGTGAGCGGTGAAATTGATATCAACAGTTGGAAAATGAAGCGAAACTACCCAAGTGATGCCACCAAAAGAAGGAAGCGGGAGGAGGCGAAATAAAAAAATGACGCACTCCCGAAGTTGACAACATTTTTTAATGTTTCGACAACACCGCCGGTTGTCGAGGAGCAGCAGGAGGCGCCGGCTAATTCAGAAGGGGAGGAGGTAACCATAGTAACCGCGTCATGCTCGAGCTCTGACAGAAGAGATGTCAACAATGAGGAGGTGGTGAGTAGCAGTCCTGATTCTGTTGACCACCACGAAAGTGTTGTCATCATCGGAGATGATCCGATGTTGTGGCCCAACGTTTTCAGTGACTGTCAACGTTGTGACTTAGTGAAGAGAGGACCCGTACAAACAATAATTATATGCCATTACACAGATTAGAATTTATATCCCCCCTCATCCACCTAAACACATGTCCATGTTTGCTTTACTTAATTACTTTGGCTTTTATTCTTGGGTGTGCATCTCTTTAAGTATGCAAAATGGACATGTTTTAAGACCAAAGACCAGGAGATCTGATGGCAAACTGAGAACAGCTGTTTCACAGGCTGGCTGTTTCTGACATAAGCTTTGAGGGACAGAAAGTGGATGCAAGGTATTTCTTTGTGCTTTTACAGACCCAAGTACGTGCAACTGTTACACATAAATTAAGGCTGAGATGATCACGTACTTGTCATATGATCGGTTCACTGGTGCCACTAATCTACTTACCAGGGCCATAGCTAGTGTTATTGAAATACTGAAATCAAGTCCCCATAACATACTTTAAAATACTTCAAATGTGGAATTAGTTGTCTAAACACAGTTTCAAAGCCTTCTCGCCAGAATCTGGTGGGAAACTACTTCTTTGCTCATTTGTCCTTTGTTGGTCTAAATGTTGTCACATTTTAAGGGATTTAATATTGCTGATTTATCCTGACTTTTAATCCCTAGTATGCATAAAACTCTGAAATCAGTAGAAACCTACATTTTCCATAAGGTATCTCCACAGCATCTCTCATTAGACCTTATAAATGCACACCTCTTTTAAAATTGACATCATTTGGGTCATTTTTTCCAACTTTTAAAAGCTCACTCCACAGGCACAAGCCATTATACTGTGTACACAGGCTGAGTAGTATTAAATATCTAGGACATACCCCCTTAAATATTAAAAACTGGGGGGAAAACTCTGGGATTGCTGAGTCACAAATTACAGAGGACCTTACCCCAGTGCTCTCAGTGGTAGCTGCCCTGTCACTTACACAAACACAGGGTGATAAGTATTGTTGTGAATCCGTTGTGAAGGGCCCCCTAGCTAAATTCGCCTTGGGCCCCCAAATTGCTAAATCCGCCACTGAGAAAAACAATACATTTGTACCTCATTTTATATCTTTTTTAACCTTTTTTTCTTGTCCTTTTATTTTGAAAATATGTAAGCGCTTCCTTGCATTTTTTCATAACATATTTTATTTCGAAAATATCAACCCGGAAAATCCTCACCACATTGCGCGTTGTAATTTCTCCTTCTTCGGTGTCCTGCTAGTTACGCTTAATAATGGCGCAGGCAGCACAGAAAGTTATTGCCAAAGTGCCCTCTTTAATCGGTGGTAAGATTATTATCCCTTTTTTTTTTTAAAGCAAGTATTAACTGAGGTGACGTTAGTGGAGAAAACCACTACTGCTTTTACTACTTTAACCACTTTATTACTTGTTACTCTGCGGCTTGTTAGCATTTGCACAGCTGCAGTGACCTTTGTACGTTAACTTTTATCTCACTTCTCAACCTCTGCAACAGCTTCTGCTCACAAAGTTGTGATATATTTCCTTTAGACGACATAGTTCAGTACGTTTTAGCTTGTCTGCTTCTTAACTACTGCAAGCTTCAATGACTTAAATTAAGACTTTTGAAATACATTTTTATATCACTTAAAACACAGTTTAATATCTGTTTCTCGGTCATAGTGTGAAAGATATGAATAAAACTATTGGGCATGATGAGGGCTAAAATTATTTACCAATGTGAAATAAATGTCCAACTTATTAATTTATTTCACATTTTTGTAATTGTCATTCACCAAGATTATTTTATTCTATTTTTTACTACTATTGTTTTCATTGCTTTTGTTCTTATTTGTTACTGTTACTGTTTTTATTGACACTCTCTTCTCTTCTTTTTTACTGTCCACTTTGTTAATGCAATAATGTAAATGTCCCCATGGTGGCACTAATAAAGACATCTTATCTTACTTTCATGTAATTACTCATTAATCATGATCTGGATGTGGTTAAGCAACAGAAAACATTGGATAAAATAGATGGATATATTATCTATTAATTCATTGTAAAACATGACAAATAATTGCGTCCCTTTAAATGATTTTAAACGTAGGATACATAGACTGTAGGATACGAGACGCTCTCACTTCTAGTTGCAGTTTTAATTGAACAATTGAGATGTGCCTATGTATTGCTGCCTTTGTAATGAGTTGTATTTCGCACTTTACATTTCTTGCACTTTATATTATTGTTTTTCTGTTGTTGTCCTGTTGTATGTGGTGCTGCTAACTGACTATGTCTTGGCCAGGTCTCCCTTGCAAAAGAAGTTGTAATCTCAATGTGACTTCCTGGTTAAATAAAGGTTAAAAAAAAAAAAAAGGGAGGCAAGCAACTGATTTTGTCTTACACATTAAAAAAAAGATCCAGTCTTCCTCACAGTGAGGCATACAGCATCTTAAATATCAGTATCAGATCTGTCCTCTGCATCAGCTGATACCTCAAGCCCAGGTATCAGTACTGAGATTGAAAAAGTCAGATCTGTGCATCCTTTAAAATTACTTTAAAAAATATTTATGATTAACATCACTACTTAAGGCAGGCTAGAAAAAGATTTAAGACCTTTGTGAATTAAATTCAAGACTTTGAAATACCTTCTAAGTCCTTTTTTAATCAATGTTTTTTAAGATTTTTCAAGACCTGCAGATACCCTGTACCTAAGACAGTTTGTGTTTTATTTCATGCAGCTGCTGTCACATACTCCAAACCCCGACTAGCAACCTTCTGGCACTATGCTCGGGTGGAGCTCGTCCCTCCGTCCCCTTCTGAGATCCCCAAAGCCATTGAGGCCGCATCAAATCTCATGAAGAACTACCGGTCCGGGCGTCTGGGACAAACCACAGTAAAAGTGAGTCTATAAAAGTCTGAATGATCAATCATTGATAAATGTCTGAACCCTGTATTTAATAATCATTATTACATGAATGGACTATTGATTGGCTTAACTCTGCAGAAACTACACCTGCATAAGTTTTGCTTGGCCGATCCAATGCATGGTTGGCCCAGTTCTACTTCTACAGATGGGAATGACTGAATAATTGAATAAGACAACAAACTGTGTGGCTAACATAAATAAACTACCATCACAAACCAACTCAGTTAGATCAGGGGAGAATTAGTGGAAAAACACCACGATGACACAAAAAGTGCATGAAAATGATCTAGTTTGCATGATGACATAAGTCAGTTTGTGTTCTGCAGCTGGTAATTGTATATGCATGGAAAGGGGCTCATTTTGACTCTGTATCTATTGTTAAGCCTCATTGAAATGTGGAACTGTTGTAACACTTTCTCAAATCCTAGGAACTAATGTTGGTTTAATTTCTTTTTTTAGGATGCCATAAGAAATGGACTTGTGACCACTGAGGTGCTGATGTGGTTCTTCATTGGAGAGTGCATTGGCAAAGGAGGCATTGTTGGATACAATGTCTAAATTTGAGACTGCTCTTCTTTTTTTCCCCTCTTGCACTTCTAATTGCCACATTCTCAACAACTTGCAGCAAATCTTCCAAATAAACAGATGTCTATAGTTTGAAAAGTATATTTTGTCTCTTGAGAATATATTTACAATGTGTAGGCAATTTTGGTCATCAAAAGATTCACAAAACGTAAGAAACCAATATGAAGAAAAACAGGTAAATGTGGGGAAATATCTTCTACATTGAGTTTTTGAAAGATATCATGCTCAGCTGACTGACAACAAAGCTGAATAATTAATAACTTACAAATGAGAAGTGTCCATTCATTTCACTTGAAGAGCGTTTGCAGTTGCCAACAAACCTCATGAAGCTGCATATTTTCTATGTAATAATAGACATCTCCTCTCGCTCTCGACTTTCCGAAAGTACATTTAAAACTTTTCCCAAGTATCTGCGGAAAGCTTTCCTCACATCCTCCGGCTCCTCCTCCAGGTTGGAGTGAATAAGTGGAAGTCTGCTCAAAGGCGGGGCTGCATAGAGAAGAACGAACTTTAGCTTGGAAATAATAAGCATAGTTCATACAACACCTTTGTGACTTGCAAGGGGATTACCTAAAGGCAGCCGTCCTTCTACTACACAGCTGGGCTTATGGTGAGCCATCAGCAGACACTGGCTGTCCTGCAAACCCTGGGAAGAGATGAACATTGTATGCCAGGTCTCTATTTCTGTAAGGTGTTTTGGAACATCCGGATTAAAAATGATCACCACACCACTGGAGTCCTTCATGAGTGCAGGCCAGCATGATTCAAATCTGTATGAAGACAGTATACTTTTTCTGGATTAGGGCATACTATAAATAAAACATGAATGATGGAAAGAAATTGAATATTTCTTCAAAATGTGTTGGTGATATTTAACTTACTTGAAATCCCCTGTACAGTCCCAAAGTTCAAGCTCACATGCCTTGTTGTCACCGCCGCCCTCAAATTTTGATTCAAATTCCAGTATCCTTGAAATAGGAGAACAGCTTTTATAGTAAATTTAAACTGCAGACTTTCTCTAAGATAATGTTATTTCCTATTGTCTGAGGGCTTTAACGAGTTGGGTAAGATGTCTGTAGCAGGTGAAAAGCAGTAAAGTTGATACCTGACTCCTTGAGTAGGTCTGTATTCGCCTCCCACATATTCCGCAGTTGTGTCTGCGAGAAAATTGGCAAGAACTGTTTTCCCAGCCTGAAAGACGGACAGATAAGTATAGAGTTTGTGCATCAACAAATACACACTCAGAAAAGGCCCATGCTTCAGTGCTTTTTACTTTCTGATATCCAAATGAATCTGCTGCAACAAATTAAAATGTCAATAGTTACAATGTTTAGTGCTACTTACTGTCAGACTGCCAAACATCCTTTACTTAATAAAAGTAGTAAAACCACAACGTAAATTAAAAAAACCTCCATTATAAGTAAGTAAAGTGTGAGTTAAATATGTTACTTAAGTTTTGAAGTATTATCAAAAAAATATAATTCAAGTATCAAAAGTAAAAGTACTCATTATGCAGGAAGAAAGACATCTTTCAGTAATATTATATTAATGCTGTATTAGCTTGCAAGCATTTTAATGATCTAACTGGACACGGCCTTATAACTGACGGGTAACAATGCATTTTATAAGCTAATTAGGTGTAAGTAGTAACCACTAGCTGTCATATAAATGTAGTTGGGTAAAAATCAATCAATCAAACTTTATTTATATAGCACCTTTCATAAAGGCTAGTGTACTTCAAATTCTTTACAGTTGATTGACAAGCTGATAATAAGACAGAACAGGTGACAACATAAAGAAAGAATGGATGCAGATGATTAAAATGTTTAGATTTCTTTTAAAGAAAAAAAAGATAAAGAAAAATAAAATAAATATGTAAATAAAAATTGGAAAGAATAAATGAAAAAAAGTTTTTTAGAGTAAAAAAATAGGTTAAAATAGATTAAAAAGGCATACGAAAAGTAAAATTAGATTTAAGAGATAAAGTTTAATAAAAGCTAGACAACAACTAGGTTAAAAAAAGAAATTAAAAAGACAAGAATACAATTGATAAGAAGACAAAACTTATAGAAAGATAATAATAATCATCATCATCATAATAATAACAATGATAATAAAATATAAAAATCAAGTAGAACAAAAATGTAAAACAAATAGAATAAAAAATAGTCTAAAAAGACTATAAACATTATACAAAAGCCAGGCTGAACATGTAGGTTTTGAGTTTACTTGTAGGTATTCCAGCTATTCTCATATCAGTACATAAAGTAAATTTTCTTCTTGAATGCAGTTGAATAGAAGTACATGGAAATCCTGTAAGTATTTAAAAGCACAAAAAACATACACAGAAATATAGAGCAAGGGCACTTGATTACTTTGGTGCAAGCACACACGTTTGCTGTGTCTAACACATGATTTGTCCCTTTTGAAACCGAAAAACACGTTTGTAAACAGCTAATAGCTAACAATTACTTCTTAACACAGTATTAAAAGTATGGTACAGGCGTAATTTATCAACATTGTGAAATAAATACAAGACATGCTGCAGTAAGAGGTCTGTGTTTACTCACCTCAGTAGGACCAATCAATAGTATTTTAACTTTGAACATGTCCAGTTAACGGAGGTCGAGTATTAGCTGGCTATAGCTAACCTCAACTGACAAAATACTGGCGGGCGGTGCTATACCATGAAAGCAAGTCAGCTTAAATAACAGTTGGTTATCTATCTGATTTATGCTATGCTGAATGTTGGAGACAGTCGCGCAATTAAATGCTCAAAATGTGCATCAATTCTCATAACTGGATGGTTGTACCGCAATAGTAAACGTCCTCTTCGTTTCTATGGTTTCAACAAACGACTCTAAATTCCTCTTTTCATTGGTTGTTCGCAATTTTAATCAAATCTAGTCCCGCCCACTTTACCACCAGACAACGAATCAAACGTGAGAAAATAACCCTGCGTCATTACGTTACCTCAAGACTAGCAAATCATCTTCGACCTCTGCAGAGGGGGCACTTCAGTTTGGAGTGTTTGCAACCGAAACGAGGCGAAGGCGTAAGTAATATTTATATTTTTAGTGGCATTGTTTTGGATGTGTTTATCAGACAGTAATAAACATATTGTAGATGTCTGTGGTTTTGCTTAGTGGAATTCAAAGAATACTTGCTTACCTTAAACAACTCACTTAGCAGTCCTATCGACAGTCTGTTGCTAAGGAGTAACGTAAAGCTTAGTTAGCTTGCTTGACCCAAGCTGTAGTCCTTCAGGATAATGTCCAAGCTATGCTAGGCTGTGAACATAGGCTCATTTTAAAGGTCATTTTAGTGTGGATCCGTCCCTCCTCTATATGTTAACACTAACTTGTACTGTATGTTGTTTTGCCAGCAATGAGAAGTATGTCTCCAGAGGATGAACTACAAAGTCTCCCCCTTGGTTACAGCTCTACCAGGGAGGATGTTTCTCTGAGTTGTGGAGATCTAGAGAGCTCTCTGGAGCCGGGGAGAAGGAGCAGGACTCGCAGTAGTCTCCTCACAAGAACCCCAGAGGCTGATATTAGTTGGTAGGGTCCTATTATGAAGCATAAACAAAATAATAAAGATTCCCCCATCAGCAGCTACAGGGCTTCGAAGTGCAACTGATTCAATTATTTTCTTCTCGTTGTCATGTTTTTATTTAGTCTTGGAGATTATGCAGAAAGAAAGAGCCCTCTCCTGAAAATATTTGCGGATGCTGAAGCAGCTGCTAACTCTGCAGCCATACAACTCGTATCTTTTAAAGATGCCATGGAGGATGAGTTTGCCGTATGTTTGTTAACAATTTCTTCCTATGTATTGTATCAGCATGTTCTAAGACATACGGTATGTTTTGATGTTTATGACCCCAAGGTCCCACTTTGGTGTCTGTTTCTTGTTATTAAAGGATTCAAGACAATCTACAGGGGATAAGCGCCGAATTACAAGGCAGAGAGGACTTTTGCTGGAGAAGTTAGAGGATTTCAAACGAATAAATAAGTCAGTAAGACAGAAACTGAAACAGCTCCAAGATGTAGAGGTTGGTTACATTTACATCTTAAATTATACATCAACATATTGATACTCTGTCTTAAATCCTTTGTTGAAATCTGTGAAAAGATGGCCTTTTACTTGAACTTATTTAAAAAAACTTTTCATTTAGGCTGATCGCATTGATACAGACAAACAGATTGACACCTTGATGGAGAGGATCAAACAGGCTGAAAATGAAAATGAGGTGAGTGTTGTGTAGTGTTATAATAATACAGTTAGGTAAAAGTGAGATATTTATAGTCAGCCAATCAAGGCACCATCCTGGTAGAAGATTTATTCTGTGCAAGGTGTTAATCTGCTCATGTGAGGTTAATTCCTTTAAATAGTTCTTCAGACAAGTCAGTTGTTAAAAACTAAGCAAGTAAGCACAAATCACAGCCACATTTTGTACTAAATTTATATAAAAACTGAAATATTCATCATAAAGGCATCTGTTGTATAAAATATAAGTATAAAGAAATGCTAATTTTACATATTGAATGCTCTCATTTGTCTTAAGCATTTAAAGAATGACTGGAATAAGACAGAAAGAAGAGTTGAGGAACTCCTAGATCTGCGGAGAGAAGAGCAGGTAAGTGTAGAGGATGTGTTGATGAGGATGATCTAGTAAACGTACAAAATCAGTGCATTTGAAAGTATCTGTCTATGTTGATCATCACAGGAGAACATCAAGAGTGCAGTTCACATGACTAAGTCTGTGGAGGCGATCCGCGCTCACCTGCAGGGGCAGCTACGCAATAAAGAAGCTGAAAACAATCGTCTGACTGTACAGCTGCGGGTATAAATCCCTGAGACATTTATCAGCCAATTTTTCTCTAGATGAGCTGCTCCTATAGGAACATGTAATGATATACCATGTACCTGTGGGGTTTTTCAGACTCTTGAGAGAACCCTGACCGAACAAAAGATGGAGATTGACGATCTTAAAGGGTCCATCACATCTCTGACTGAGAAGACAGCACAGGACAAAGATTCTCTCAAGAAAGCCACCCGAGCTCAGAAACTAAGAGCTGAGAGATTTGAAGCTGCTATTGAGAAATGCTACATGCAACTGAAGGAAAAGGTATGAAGTCAAAATAGCTATTTTGGTTTTAAAATGGTATCTCATTTTCTGTTGCAACCATATAGTTGAGTATCACAGTCTGACTTTCAATTCTTTTCCTTGATTGGTGCTCAGGATTCTGAGCTAGCTGATGCCCGTTTAGAAAGAGACTCCAGGAGGCGGCAAAAGGAGCAGATGACAGATGAGAAAGAAAAATATGTCACTCAAATAGAGGTATTGAAAAGGTTGGTCATTTCTGCTACGCACACACCTTCTGGCACAGTGGAAATTGATACACGCATGGGGCAGTCACCAATTTTAACTCCTGTAATTTAAATGTCCACTGAAGTCAAATTGCAGACTTGTCAGCGAAGCTCCAGCAGGAGAAGGATGAGCTCTCTTCAGCTAATGAAATTGTGATGCAACGGGTTGAAAAACTCGCCGCTGAAAATGGAGACTTGAGCGTCAATAATGCAAAACTCAAGGTACAAGTTGCCAACCATTCAACCGTTTAGTTGGAGTTTGAAGCCAATTGTATTCTACATTAAGAATATTTTTGTTGGATCCACTTTACACTAACATTTAAGAAAGAGGAAAGAACCATTTAACTCTCTGATTTTTATTTCTATCACCAGAAATGATTTTCATCTTTGTGTGATTGCAGACATCTGTTGATCAGCTGGAGCAGCAGCTTGCTGATTGTGAAGCCTCCCTGGTCGAAGAAAAGATTGTGTCTCAGGAGAGGAAACACCAAGCTGAACAGAGCCAATACCAGGTTGACATTTGCTCATTCATTTTATTGTTGTTGTTTTTTAAAGAACTCTCTACCTTTTTGTTTTTTGAAACCTGTTTTTTTCTTTACAACTTTGACTGAGCTCCATACCCTCTAGATAGGACAATATAATAGTGGTAATATTATGGGCTCTATAGGTTCTGTCTTTTGAGTAATTGAAATTATTATGACAAAGAAAGAATCAGACATCAACTGTATTGTATTGTAAGGAAACTGCTAATCCTATTGAGGACATAAATTTGTACTTTTTGTACTTTTCTAACACAGTTTTCCTGTTTTTAGTTTTTATTTCATCCAGTTGTGTTTATGTACTTCTTCCAGTTAGAATATGGTAAAACGTGATGTGTTGGGTGTTTGATTATTATGATTCAGCAGCTGTAGTACTTCATAGTATTCAATTCTAGGCAAGAGTACATCAAATATGATTATAATGTATCTGTATTTTTTTCTAGGTTGCAGAGTTTCAAGCTGAGATAGACAAAATGAGGATAAGATATGCAAATATTTTACAAGAGACGGAGAACACACGAGATGGAAGAGTTACAGAAGTTGAAAAGGTAACCTCAACTCTTCATATTACAGTTTTTTTTTTTACATTTATTTTTCATGGAAGCTCTATTAATGTGCACCAAGCTTACTGACTATTTAACACTATTTTTTTATTTTAGGTGGCAATTTTCTTTATTTTGCTCATTTTTAATAACAAATTCTAACAGCAATTCCGTTCTTTTTCTAATACGCAGCACTGTTTCACCTGCTTCTGGCCAGATGTTCTGTTGCTTAACAGCAAGAAACCTTTACACAGGGACCTGCATTTGTTTTAGCAAACAACTAATCTTCCTCATTGGGCAACACTTCAACTAACAATGTGCAAAGCTCGGCCAAAGGATGATTCTTGCCATATTTTATACGCATATTTTTGCATTCAGATTTCATGGGTCTTTAGGCTAATGTTTTGTCTGTACCAACACCCCACTCCTTCTGCCATCCTCTGGAGCTCAGGTGAGGCAGGAGCTGCAGGGGCGTGTGGAGGAACTGACGGCTTTCCCTGAGTTACTGATTGCAGCTGAGCAGAGTCTCTTTGAGTGCCAGGAGAATCTGCAACGCTCGGAGAGGAAGTGCTCAGAGAAGTCAGAGTCCATTAGGCAACTGCAGGTTAAGGTGTGCAACACAAGCCTTGGCGGTCAGAGGATGTAAAATGCAGTCATTTCTCTACATCTGACCACTAGGCGGTACTACAACCCCATTTGTCAGTGGACGTGTCTTGTACTTGATCCTTCCTTGAGTTGGTCTTGATGTTGTGGTGAAATTTCTCTGATTGCAGTGAACATACTTAGGTAGCAACCATCTGTAACCATTTGTGAGTATTTTGTGCTGTGTGAGTCACCTACATGTGCTTTCACCAATTCAAAATTGTCGAATTGGTATCTTGAAAACAGCCTATTTTGTGTGTGCTAGGTTGAGGCAAATGGTGTTAAATGGGCTGTTATGTGATCCAGTTTTGCATGTGATGTGAAACCCTCCTATCTGTTCCATTCACATGTTCCCAGTGCAGGTGTTCAAAACAGCATATCTGAATTTTAAATGTTACATGTACAGATGGAGAGTCAGACAAAAATGCTGAGATCATCTGTGGACATGAAAGAGTCCATTCATGAGGCCAATGTACAGCTGCAAGAGAAAGTGAATTCCCTTCAAAAGTAAGGCGCACACTTGTGTTTTTTAACTACATGTCAAATGTTTGTCTCCTTTGTACAGATTCAAATATAGAAATTGTTTAAGTCTCACTTGTGTGTGTGTGTGTGTTTGTGTTGGTAGGAAGATGGACCAGCTGCATCAGGAGAACCTGGAGCTCATACGGAAGCTTGCGGCTCAGGAGGAAGCTTTCAGCTACAGTAACCGGCAGCTGGATAAACGGTCGTCCGAGTGCCAGGCCCTCAGCCGGCAGCTGGAAGCAGCTTTATCAGACGTCAAACAACAGGTACAGTTGTTGTTGATGAAGCTAAATTCTTTGACTTTACACATGTTGTCACTCCTAACAAGAAATATGACAATGTAGTAGGGCTGGGCAATATATCGATTTTATATCGATATCGTGATATGAGACTACATATCATCTTAGAAGTTGGATATCGTGATACGGCAGAAGTGTCGTCTTTTCCTGGTTTTAAAGGCTGCATTGCAGCAAAATGATGTAATTTTCTGAACTTACAAGACTGTTCTAGCTGTCCTACCCACTTTGTCATTATATCCAAATTACTGATGATTATTTATCAAAAATCTCATTGTGCAAATATTTTGTGAAGGCACCAATAGTCATCCATACAATATTGTTGCAATATCGATATCGAGTTATTTGGTAAAAAATATTGTGATATATGATTTTATCCATATCGCTCAGCCCTATAATATAGTGCTTTTACTTGATGTCAACCCTTTAGTGTGCAACTGTCTACCAGGTTGCTATAAATGTATTCATTTATTGACCAGGTAACTATTGACCAGGTAACTTGAATGCTAAAACTGGAACAATGCAGGTCCAGTTTTAGCATTGTATGACACTCCATTCAAAGTTCAAACCTGTGTACCTCCACAGGTTTGAACTTTAAAGTACTCATTTGTGACATATTCATATAAATTGACATCTGTTCCACCACTCTCTGTCAATGATTGATGCAACACAACATAATAGATCCTACAAATCCACTTCCTGATTTTTTTTTAACTGTATGTGTCCTGTGCTTTCTGTTATAAACATCCAGTCTTTGATACTGCACATCTTTCCAGAAAAACAGGAAGTTACATGGTTCACTTTGTCAGGTAATTTCCATTTTTCTCCACATCTCCAGGTCAGTAAGGTAAAAGACCAAGCTGTTTCCAGAGAACAAATCCTTCAGACCAAAATCCTGGAGCTTGAAGCAGAAAAAAGCAGAAGGGATAATGAGTTGAGACTTCTTCGCCAGAGCAAGCAGACTGTGAGTGTTGTGCTACTCCAGAGCAGATAAACCAGATGAATGTTACATAGATTTACCGACATGGTCAGTTTGCACTCAGTTTGTCCATGACGCAAACCAAGATAGTATGTGCAGAGCTAAATCTCTCTCTGTGTGTGTGTGTGTGTGTGTGTGTGTGTGTGTGTGTGTGTGTGTGTGTGTGTGTGTGTGTGTGTGTGTGTGTGTGTGTGTGTGTGTGTGTGTGTGTGTGTGTGTGTGTGTGTGTGTGTGTGTGTGTGTGTGTGTGTGTGTGTGTGTGTGTGTGTGTCTCTCCATCTGCAGGCAGAAAAACAGTTCGAGGTGCGTCTAAAAGACCTGCAGCTCAGTCTGGACCAGTCAGAGAGCCACAAGCAAAGTATTCAGAACTATGTTGATTTCCTCAAAAATTCTTACACGACCATGTTTGATGAGGGACTGCCAACATCGAATTTGGGATCTTCTTATTTTCTAAAATGACTGAGGTGAAATCTGTTTGCCTTTTATTTTTGTTTGTTTGTTTTTATCATTATTTATCACTATTTAAAAAAATCAAGATTGGAGGCAATAATTTATATCACTTTTAGAGGAAGTGAAAGTTTACTTTTGATAGATTTGAACTATCTTTGGATATCTACTTCTACATTTGTCATATATGGCTGGCAACTGGTGACACTTTTTTTGCGTGGCGAGAAAAGATATCAGGGAACTGTAGTTGTGACACATGCTGCTTTAAGCTCATGGTCCCAAGAGAGACAAGGAGCCAGTTGCATAAATGAAGTTCAAGAGTAATCTAAGCTGGTCTTAGGTTCTTGAGTTGGACTAGTCTGAAGACAGACTGCTGCATAATGAGGAAGACCATCTTATATCAAGTCACCAAAAGCAGCCACAAACTCTCTAAGCTAAAACAGGCTAACCTCAACTACAGTAAGTTGTATTGAGTTATGAGTTAACTCATAACAGTGATACAGTACAGAATCAGCATTTCTTTAATGACACACTTTTACTTTTTAAACATTAATTTAACATCTTTAGTTGTACTTATTATTGTAGGATTTATTTACATCAATGTGTCTCTAAGCATTACTGAATAATCTTCTATCAAACAGCAGTCTTGAGCTGGTGAAAATTGATGTGCCACTAGGTGGAACTGTTTTGTCAGCCATTCTCTTCTGAAATGTCTTTATTTTAACCACAGTTTGTTGTGTCAGTCAGTTTTACCTAAGACCCTAGATGAGTTCAATGTGACAGATAAAGTGTGGTATCTTTAGTAAGTCCGGTTTTAAATGATTTTGAAAGACCTCATCTATCTTTGTGCAACTGGCTGTAGATTAAACTTGTTTCTTGTCACATTTTAGCTTTATATCCATATTTTCTAGCCATGCACACACCTGATTATCAAAGCAATAATTAACCAATGCAAATGGTGCTTGAAACTTGCTTGTAACATGATGTTTGTGCATCTGTTCCAGTCAAGTGAACATGTGGTACAATAAACCTTGTTTTCCATTGTGTTCCACTTAAGACCTTCTGTAAATATGGGAAGTTTTATCTCTAATACAGAAATGTTCATTATACTGTTTCCCTGCTGCTAATGAAAACAAGCTTGTGTTTTGATAATGATCACAGTATCGGTGTGTGATGTACACTGAGTATGTTTTTGTTCTAACTCAGCTGGACTGAGATAAATGGTGCTAAAAATCAGTTGTGAAACCTTTAGGGCTACAAACATAATTACCAAGATACATGCAACACTGGGATACATCCAGACCACTTAATGTCTTGTTGCTGATTCATTCTCACGCTTTTGAAATGAAAGTTTCTATATTTCCAAGGCTTAGGTGCACATAAAAATAAAGGTGCTGTGGTACGAAAAGATGCTTTAATATGTTGAAGAAGTTTAGAATGACCTTAAAACTGAGAAACCATGTTTGTCTTTGACTGTACTTGGATCTTGTTCTGCTGCTGTTGCTTGACTTGTTCTCTCCTACTGTATCTATGGTAATAAACTACCAAGCGTCCAGACCAGACTCTGATGTGTTCTTGCTGCGGACATATTCCCCCGAGTGAGCAGTGCTCGGGTTCTCAAAGACAAAGCTCTATTGTACTCTCCGTCTGGGGATGGAACCATTTCATCTCTGTGTGCGTCAGTACCTCTGTTTTTCCCTTGCTCTTGTTCTCACTCTCTTGGTCTTGCCCATTTACGTAATTCTGTTGATCACACTTTGGGAATTTGCTTTTTTTTCAGCTGTTTGCTGGAAAATAAGCTTGCATCTGACTTGGCAGTTTAGTTAGGGTCACAATTCAGCACCACCGTGGACACACCCTGAGTTTATGAGCTCATTAGGCTCAAATGAGTTGGATGACCCATTTGTCCTTTTTTGTCCAATTATCAAAAACAAAAAGAGTGTTCACTGAAAACATTTTCTAGGTCACATACTGTAGGCCAATCGATGTGTTTACTTTGTTCGAAGGAAAGTGAAACCCTGCATATTTGTATTCACACGAAGTCTGCTTCTAATTCAAATTAGCAACAAAACACCAATCTGCAATCCATCATGCTGATTTTAATTTAGATTCAGGATTGTAATGTTTTCACTGATGGAATAAACTATCTCTGTGGACAGTTTAGATTATCTTTGTAAGTCTATAACTGATTTTTTAAGCAAAACCAAATTATGCAGCTTGTGCCCATTTCTGTCCAACAGCAGGAAAAACACTCTGTGGTTTACATTACAGT
Source organism: Scomber scombrus (assembly GCF_963691925.1). Classification (NCBI taxonomy): domain Eukaryota; kingdom Metazoa; phylum Chordata; class Actinopteri; order Scombriformes; family Scombridae; genus Scomber; species Scomber scombrus. The sequence continues at coordinate 17,653,749 of NC_084980.1, forward strand.
CATTCCCCGAACTACTCACTGTCATGTAGGTCCTCTCAGAAGTGGGTCAGCCAGATGCAGAAGAGACAGTATGGTTCATTTCCAACTGAAAACAGTCACAACAGACCCTGAAGACTACTTATTTTTCTCCGATTATTGCAAGCCCCAACCTTTAAAACTTTTGCTATCTTCCTAAAAATCAAACTATTAGACATCTGCATTGTTTTATATATTTATTAGTGAAAAATTAAAACATGAAATTGACACTGTGGCAGTTAACCAGCCTATTTACATACAGTGCAGCATGTTTCCAGCCTTCAGTCATATTTCAACATTTTACATAAGTAAGCAAGAGTAGAGAAAATTAAAGTTAATGTACAATGTCACATGATTAAATATAAAAACACATCATTTCTTATAAATAAAAAAGAATAAATGTAATGGTGTATTGTATTTATTAGCTGCCATGTGTATTTTTATGTCATCTCCATGTTGCCATGTGACATGTATTATCAAGATATTATTAAATATATAAAGTATTTACATATAAAAACACATTTTAGTTTAACTAGAAAAATAAGAATTCTCACAATGTAAAATATTGGCTTCTCAAAGAAGCAAAAACAAAAGGCTCCAATTTTATGAAGCAAAATCGTGAACAATATAGTTCATTAAATTCATCCTACAGATGTCTGCGACCTCACAGTTCAAAATTCACTTAAAGTTTCTTCTTTTTCCCTTAAAACTTTGCCTTTACTTTACATTTTCAGTTTGTGGATATCATTGAAAAGTCTGTAGAGAGCGGGTGGCTTTTCATTGCTGCCGGGGCAGTCGAGGTTACACTTGCAGGACTGGATCATCATCACCATCCTGCTGAGGGTCTCTCCATTTTTGCATCGGAAGAGGACAGGTAACGTCTGGGTGTGGTGAGGCCTGCAGCACTGCCCGTCTGAACAGGACCCGCAGTACCTGGGCTGGAACTTTTTCAGGCTACGGCAGCCTGCGTGGGACAGTCTAACTGGATGGCTTGCTTTCTCTATGTGGTTACATTTCTTACCATTCTGTTTGAGAAAAGAGATAAAAGCATGTGGTAAATGTAACCTGAAAGTCCTTGAAATGCAATTCATGCCACAGTAAGTTGCTAGGAGTACAAACAAAAATGTGACGAAAATCTATCTTTACAAATCAAGCCAGGATATAAATCGTTTGGGGTGTACCTTCATTATTTGGTTGCACGGTCGGATTTCACAGATTCGAGTCTCTTTCACTAGTTTGCATTGGCTGTTGCTGTTGGTCTCCCTCGTGGACACTCCAGTACCGCAGGATTTGGAGCAGGGAGACCAAGCTGTGGTATGAGACACACACTTGACTCCTCTGGCCAACATGCGGCCCACTGGGAGACTCCTGAAAGCTTTTGAGAGAAAAAAGAGTGAGTTTAGTAAAAAAGTAGAGACAATAATTAATTAACAGTGTGAAAAAATCTTCATACATTTCCAAAGGCCCACTTTGACAAAAAGGATTACCAGTAAAACTGCTCACCAGGTAAAGACTTGGTTTCTCCTCTCCAAAAAGGGGCCAGCTCATTCTCCATGGTGAGGTCATCTTCAGATGGTCTGTCTTTGTGGTGCTTTTTGCTGTGTTTCTTCACCACAGAACTCTCCGTCTTTCCTTCTTCTGGGCAAACGAGTTGTTCACAGCATCGCCCCGGTACTTTGACAAGCCTTGGCTTGGCACAGCCCATGTTGGGCAGCGGGAGTTCATGTGGGCACAGGGACACACACCCAACAGCACCGTCCAAGCAAGTGCACTGGTGCTTGCAATTTGGTTGGAAGGTTTCCCCATTCTGATAAATCTTGTTGTTGTACTCGCACGTTCTTCCATCAGATTTAGCTGTTTTAGAGAAAGGGGAAAGAAGTGGGGTTTTAAATGAAAAGTGCAAATGGGGCAAAGTGAGTAATTTATTCGGAAAAAAAGAACAGAGCAGAAGAGAAGTCACCGTACCTCGACAGATTCCCCTTGCAGAACCATATCCACCTCCAAAGTTGCACTCCAGTCCCTTTGTGCGGTCACATGGCTCTGTCTTGCTGCAGTCTTCAAAGAGCTGCCGTGCACAAACTTTACAGCATCCGCAGTCATCGAGCATGAGACTGATTCCTGCTGCACATCTGGGCAATTCAGGGCGGCACCGACAGTCTTTAGGGCATGATGCTGACACCTGAAATCAGACACAAAATCAAACATTTCTAATCAAAAGTTTGCTTCCAGAAGTGGTCATCTTACAACAGCTAAAGAGACAACTCTTCAGTGAAAAGTGATGATTTCCTCACCAGTGAAACGCAGAGGATCACGAATGCAAAGACTTCATACATCTTCAGAAGTGGAGGCAGTCTCTCTTCAGTAAAATAATCTTCTTTCTATGAAACAACAAGTCACGGCAGCAAGATAAACTTGCTGAAATGTCGAGTGCTTGTTCTCCCTCTTTTAGAGTCCCCCATCTCCTTTTATACCCTCCTAGCAGATCTGACGTATGTGCGGGCTGAAGAGGTGTCCTGAAACTATGAGAGGAATGCCTCACCACGCAACCTCCCATCAGCCCATAAGAACTTTCCCCCTCCTCTCCTCTCACTGAGCAAGCCAAGAACCACCCTGTCCAACTCCCATTCTTCCAAGGCTTTTTTTTAGTTTAACAATGCAAGTTTCATTTTTAAATCTGTTTTATAGAAATAACTCAGCTACCATGAAGAAAACCACTTTCTGAAACAAGTTATTCCTAACAAAATACTGACATGGGCAATGTCTTATTGCATGTTTTGTATTGCAAACTAACAGTATATTATTCATGCATTACATTGTTTGCTTCTACATACATTGCTTTGTTCCTTTAAATTCCACCATTGCTTTTAGTCTGTTTGGATAGTTTTAAAACACATACATTTGCATCTTAACTGGATTATATATATGCTCTCTTGTGATGTGTGTGAAAGTTGTGTTATTATGTTGCTTGTATTATATATAACATTGTATGTATATAGCCTTTTTAGCCATTTCTGTCTTGGACAAAATCCCAATTACATTTAACTGGTTAAATAAATAGGGGGGGGGGGGGGACTACTGGTAACATGGCCTGTGGTTACGTAGAAGAGAAAGACAGGCACATTATACCTGATACCTGAAATATTTCATCATCAAAACCATGCATGTGAGCACAGCCCCATAAAGGATTTAACATCGGTGCACCACAAGTTCTGACATAAATATTGAAGAAAAGCTACATATTTCTATGACCAACTGGATTTATATCTTGGATGAAGTCAGAAATGTGTGTTTAGACTGTTGCACATTGTCTGTGATTAGTATATGTGCTTTCTACATTCTAACCGTGCTAGTGTTAAAAGTCACAGGTGAAATCCATGTCAGTCATCTATCAGGGTTGCGGATGGATTAGAGTTTGTTTGAATTCAATATTTCAAAAAGGGTACGAGAGCTTCCTGGAATGTTTGAACCCTTGGATTCCTTTGTTCAGCCTGAAAGAGAGCATCCAAAATGAGAAACACACCAAAAAGAGGAGAAGAAAAAGAAAACTTGAGCAATGCCTGAAGCAACATTCCACTCAGGATGAACATTGCCGGTTTCTTTGAAATGGCTGCCAGGATAAAAAGCATCCTCCTCTATCCACATCAAAGAACAATGAAAATTATCAGGGGAAAAATTCCTTTCCTTTCATTATAACCTGTGAGAACAAGAGACTGAGCGAGCCAGACTGGCACAACCTCCTCTCTTATCTAACTAAGGTTACAAAGGGCAATTTTGAATCGGTGCCAGCTCAGGCAGATGAAGAGCGAACAAGCGTGAGCTTGGTGCATTCATCGACGCCTGGAAATTGCTGACTGTTGTGGTTTGCAGTGGAAACTTTTCCCTCCAAAGTTGTAATATAAAGAATTTGCAGAACCATGTTAGGTAAGTAGAGATTTGGACAACAGTATAGCCGGCAGCTGGAAGACTTGGAAAGGATTACAGTTTCACCATATAGGAAAGGACATTTTAAACTGACCTTTTTCACATTGCTGTGATCAACCAGACCTTTCTGTTCCTTAAAACACAAATGTCTTAGCCCCACAGATCAGCATGTGAGAGTTAGATGAGAAGATATTTATCACCCTCATCAATTTTTTCATCTAACTCTTCACACAACAGCAAATAAGTATAATTCCTAAAATGACACGCTATTCCCATATTGAGGTCGAGACGGGAGGCTATTAGCTTAGCTAAGTAGAAATAACGCAACAATGGGAAACAACTTATCTGGATCTGTACAAAGTTTTTTAAAAATACACCTTTGAAACTCTCAAGATGTCTTGTGCACAAATACAGAGATGTAAAACAAATTGGTTCAACAAGATTTAGACAGTGTGACTATATCTTGGCAAACAGCGGCCAAGTGCAGTGACTTCCTTCCAGTCTTGTCATCACCATGAGGTTGCCAGAGAGAGCGTTGGCTAGCTTTCCCCTGCAACATCCCGTCTTTATGCTAAATTAAGCTAATTGCCTCCTGGCTTCAGCTTTGCACTGAACAAGCAAACATTGAACATCAACCTTCTTTTTTGAGTCTAGGCAAGAAAGCAAATAAGAGCATTTGCCAAAATGTTGAACCAGTAATTTAACACAGAGGTATGACAGTGGTATTTATCCTCTCATCCAATAACTCTTGTTAAAGAAACCAATTAAGCATATTTACCAAATTGTAAAATGTTTCATTCAACATCTATAGTAATAAAACTGTTTACATTATGTTACATATTTATAGCCATCATCTTGTCCATGGGAAGATATGTTATCATCCACAGCAAATACACCTGGATTTATCTATTAAGATATGTTATACAACATGTCGTTACTCATCCTGAATATCATCATAATAAAGGGCAGGGATTTAATCTTTATTACCCAATTTTATCTTACTAAAATTCAGTCACTTTTAATGACACATGGAGGACAGTCGAGTTGGAAAGCTGTGTGGGCAGATTGGTGATGAGAAAAGCAGAAAAAAGAGTAAGAAAGTCATTTTGTGATACTGTACACATTCCCGGAAAATAAACAACAGTTTCAAAATCTGTGCCACATGAAAAGAACGGAAAGTCATTTATAGCTCCCCGGTGGTACTTACTGTAAAACCACAATGGGTCTGAGACAAGCTTGTTTTGGCTGTTCTGTGAGAGTGGGTCACACACAGTAAGACAGACAGGAATGTCTGTAGTGGCTGCATAGATATGATTGCAAATCCAGTTCATGACATCATTTGTAAAAGTTTCCATTTCTTTTAGCCTTGTTCCCTGCAGGGACCTCTCATGAGTCTGTACACTGTGTTCGTCTGAAACTCTCTCACACAGCTGATTCGGCATTATTTCCAGGCTGCTGTACTCTGCAGTTATGCAGAACATGACGAAACAAACCTGACAACAATCTACTCAGGGGCCACTTCTCCTCAAACAGTTTGTGGCATATTGTGATGAGAAATAGAAACCAGAGGCTTTTGACAAATGCTTCTTAGTCGTATTCAAATGTTTTTTTTATAGTGCCTTGTGTTGTTTTTACATTCTGTCTTGATGCCTTTTATGTTTTATGTAAAGCATTTTGAATCACCTTGTTGTTGAAATGTGCTGTACACATAAACGTGCCTTGCCTTGCCTAGAGGAAAGTGAAATCATATGCCATTTCATGTTTACTTTGGTACTTTTCATGCATTTCAGTTCACTGTGCAGTCATGAAGACAACTTGTCCTCTTGCTGGGATTCTCACCTTTTCCTGCCAAACCCACAATGATCCTGCTTACTGCTGGGATCAGATATCATCTTAGATTTTGCCAGGTATAAACAGGGCCTTTGTCATCATATACACAATACTGATGATTAATTATCAGTATTATCTCATTGTGTAAATATTTTATGAAAGCACCAATAGTCATCCCTGAAATGTTATCAAAATATTGATATCAAGGTATTTGGTCAAAAATATCATATTTGATTTTGTTCATATCGCCCATCCCTATACTTAGGTAGTTTTTTAACCTGAGTATTTCCATTTGATGCTAATTACAGTAATACTTTATCTCCACACGTATTTGACAATTACTGTTTGTGATTAATTTCCAGATTTTACTTAAAATCCATAAAATATGATGTGATGTTCCTGAATCAACAACCCGGCAGCATACAGAGAAATCATGGAGCTAGATAATTATAAAACGTGATAATTGTGCATAATAATGCAAAAATATAATATACTGTATTTAATAATAATATAAACCTCTAAAAAAAGGGCATTCAGCCAACATGAGTACTTCAGCTTTTGACACTACATCACTGATACTCATTTTGATGATGATACTTTTATACTTTTACTTAAAACCACAATACTGATGATTACTTTCACTTGTAAGACTACTTTTACATTGTGATATGATTACTTCAGCTCGAAGAGTCTGCACATTCACACAGGTGTTTACGATTATTCTATCTGATTACACCTCTACTCAGGTTGAAGCTGGGCTGGCAATGGAACCTTTTCATGGCAAATATTTTAATTTGTTAAAGCAGGCGTAAAAAATAACATTACGACGATAGCTCTGTTCGATTAACTGTCCCAGTAAGTCATATCAGTGAGTGAACATGCACAATACCAGAGCACTGCAACCAGCTCTCATAAATGGAATGCAGCCGTCACTCATGTTCATTCCACCTGTGCTTTTCCTGCTTTGACAAGTCAAAATGTCTGCTGTGAAAAGGGTCTATTACGTGAGGTCAACACATTGAATGTACCAGTAAGAATCATAAAGGTGTGCCACTTTAAGTGTTGCCAAAGGAGAGTCACGGAGATGTCAATCATGCACTGTGTGCACACACGCAATAGGGCAAAATAAGTGAAAAACATCTGTGTAAGTGCACCTTACACCAGGTGAAGGGGCCTTTAATCAACATATTTGTGTACTTCTTTTCTGCAAGTAATAACCAGGTAAATTAAATTGATTCAGTAGAATTAACAGTCCTGCAAAAAATAAAAACTATAAAAATCATAATGTTTGATTCAACTTTATAAACTATTATTACATAATAGACTACAACCACCAAAGTGACACTTAGGTTTAATAATCACTTCTAACACAGGACTGGACATTAAAACTTTCATCAAGGTGTTCCAAGGTTGTTGTACACTGCATTTAAAAAAAGTTAATGATATAACATATTTGATAATATAACAATGAAAATAATGATTGTGCGAGAATGAATACGTTTTCAACTTTAAGAAAAGTTTTCTAATAATATGTTTCTAATGTGTGTACATTTTCCAGCAAAGTACACTCAGTTGCCAGTTTATTTTTCACTCTTTGACGATGATGTTACCGACAACATTAACAATGACTCTGCTCTATTCAAGTATGACTATACAGTGTGGTAGCATGCACAACACCACAACCCTGAAACTGAATCAGCTAAAAAAGGCCTTTAGGTTCACCTAGCTAAAAAAGACTGCAGTCTAATAGCCCTGCAATAATCTCATGTTTTTGTTGAAATTGAGAGGTCCTGATTGATATTCATAACCATTTTGGAAACTGTTATTTTAGGTGTTGTTAACATGAGGTGTTTCTAATATTTATATCAGTGAATGTAGACTATAGATACTAAGAGTACTTGTTATGATCACATGAACTATATTTTGTCCAGCTGTAACATACTGTATATGTTATATGTCCAGATGCATGCTTTAGTGTTAGGATTTAGGTCAGTATCAAGCTATTAAGGCTTCCTATTAGTAAGTGAGGGCTAACAGAATTGAAGCACCTTTTGTTTAAATTCATCTGACAACAAAAATACACAAAAACACTCACCGAGCACTTTATTAGGAACACCTGCACAATCAAATGCAATCTAACACAACAGCTCTCCCATAAATTCTACTTTTACAAAGCTTATATTGTAGGTTTTTGTTGATATCAGAAAGGTGATAATTCTACTTTATGTTTATTATTGAGGCCGTAGTTAGTGGTGATGTACTGGAGTAAATTATAATGAAAAGTAAGCTTTACAAAAGTAGAATGTATGGCAGAGCTGTTGTTTAGGATTGCATTAGACTGCACAGGTGTTCCTAATAAAGTGCTCGGTTGTACACACATATATATATATATATATATATATATATATATATATATATATATATATATATATATATATATATATATATATATATACACATATCTGCATTGTACTACAAGACGAGATGTAAATGGTCATCCTCAGGTGATAAACATTGGTCTGCTTCATCAGTGGTTGAATAAACATGACATGACAAATCTGTTCTGGTCAAACAATCTCTTACATTATGTGGATTAGATTATTTTCTCAATGATTTTATTCTTATACATTTATTAGACTTTATTTCAGCACAAGGTACTGTTCAAATACCCTGTCTCATTCATTTCAATATGGGGACATTATCATCAATAAACTGGATGAGGTCATTTAGGCTATTAGGATGTACATGAGCCTTGTATTATATGGTGACCCCTGGTGCTGTATTGGGGTTTTATGTAGTATTAATCTGCATCTGTCATTGTTCTGCAGGTGATTGTTAGTATAACCAGGAACACTTGAGGGCCCATGGTGTTTCCTGGATATGTAAGCATGGGTACAGCAGGCACTTGTCTCTCTGTCACTCACTTTCTTTACCACACTACTGCTGTGGCTGCTGCTGTGGCTGCTCTCTCGCTTCCCCTTCCACATGCACCCGTATTGGTATGGTTTAGTTATTTTTTACTTTCTTATACCCTACAACACTCTCTCTCTCTCTCTCTCTCTCTCTCTCTCTCCCTCTCTCTCTCTCTCTCTCTCTCTCTCTCTCTCTCTCTCTCTCTCTCTCTCTCTCTCTCTCTCTCTCTCTCTCTCTCTCACACACACACACACACACACCATACACTTCTGTCACTACTGATATACACACTCAATGCTTTAATTATATTGAGTTACATCTTTAATTTGGCCGAATTTGATTTAATAAAGCTTCTTTTGTAAACCGTTGCCATGGTGTCTCCCTTATGTTATGGCCACTTAAGCCAGGTCATAACTAGAGCCTGACCGATATATCATTGGAGATCAGAGATCAGAGATTATCAGCCAATATTGACCTATCACAGATATATTGGTATTGGCCTATATGACTGGCATCTGATATGTGCCGATAATTTTTTAAAGTTATATAGGCTGCATTTAATGTACATTTGATCCTTTTTCTTTTCAACTTTAATATATACATGTTTTTTTGTTTGTTATATGGGTTTTTTGTTATTTAGTTAGTTATAGTTATTTATAATTATTCAATTCCCAGTGAAATTTATTGTTTCAGTGTGCTGTAATTTTATACAATAAAGTTTATTGTCAAATGGTAGGCTAATGATAAGTGTTTTTAAGGGATCATTGCAAAAAATGTATGTTTATTTATATTTTAGGTTTCAAAAAAGTATGTAAGACTTATGTAAAACAACTGATGCAAGAGAAGAAACAAAATTGTGTTTAGGGACCAAAATTGAGCCACGGGCCAGTGTTTGCCCACCACTGCTGTGCTGTATGTGAAATGGACTGTGGTCTGTATGATGAGATACAACAGCGCCACTCAGTGGTATCGATCAGAAATGAACTCCACCTGTCAGGAAAAACTTAATGGCACTTAAAATCAATCACCACGAGTCACTGTGAGGAAAGTTTAACAGACTAATTTTATACTGCTATTGTAAAAGAAGTCTAATCTTCAGTGTGCACCTTTTTTTCGTTCATATACCTTCTGAGATGAGGTCTGAGTGTGACTCTGATGCTACTTCTCCTCTCGTGTCGACGTAAACCGACAAAATCAGGAAGTCCGGGGTTTTTTTCTTCATTTTTTTTCGCTTCATGAAACGCAAAACTTAAGTGGACAGTGGACACACAGCCTTTCAACGCCACAATAATGACGTGTAACATTTATTAACACGTGGTTTTCATTCATTAATGTCGTGTCTTTCGTTATAGCTGGATTATTAGTTCGTTTTTAGTCGATATTTATTACCCGGAACACCTGGATTTTCACTTTGAGGGTGAGAGGGATGGAAGCTCCTCACCTCACTGAAGATGAAATGGCAGAGATTAAAAAAGACGTGAGTATGAGACTTCTGCCGAATTTGAGTTATACAAAAACGTATCTATCTGATAAGGTAAGGTGTGTGGATAATACAATTATATTTGTAGCCCTGTTAACACTTTTATTTGACCCTGTTAAATGTAGGAAATACCCCGCCACACCCTCTCTGTGCCCTTATTATCAACCCATGTGAGCATAATAATGAGATTTCATAACACTAAATTAAGGTTGAGTGCACTTTTTCTGTAAATACTCAATCTGTCTGGTCAAAAGCATTACCAGAGGCTGTAGTAGACACTATGTGCCACTGAGGGCAGAACCAGACTAGGCTCCAAGTGATTTTAGGCCATCTGGTTGTCTTTTGTGCTTATTAACGTCATAGTGTTCGGTTTTAGTGATAACCTGCAGATTATCAGTCTTTCCTGACCCTGTGAAAAAAGTAACTCCTCCAGTTCAGGGCCTTTAGAGCTCATTTGTTCTCATTTTGCCTCTCCTATGTTCAAGATTCAAGACAACTTTATTAATCCCTTGAAGGGCAATTCAGTTGACAGCTTGCACCACAACACACTCATACAATTATAACAAGATAAAACACAGAAGAAAGAAGAGTTGGCAGCTGTGTGCAAAATGTGCAAAATCAGTGTGCATAATGTGGCTGTGGATGTCCAGGTGCTGATCCGGATGCGGCACTACCTCTGCGACAAGATCCGAGCAGAACGCCATCTCGACTTCCTGCGCTCTCGCAGGATCCTGACTCGGGATGACGCGGAGGAAATCAGCTGCAGGACCACACAGACCAAGAGGACAGCAATGTTGCTGGACATCCTTGCTGAGAACCCCCGCGGACTTGATGCCCTGATTGAATCCATACGAGAGATGCGTGCGCAAAACTTCATCATCACCAAAATCACAGATGAGGTGCAAAAGGTCAAAAATGAGAAGCTTGAATCTCTTAAAGGTTAGTAGACCAAAAGTCATAATTAAATCTGGTGTGTGTATATTTGGTGTTTGTTTAATGACATCTCACTTTTTCTGTCTTTATCTTTATTACTCTGTAGCAGGGGCTTCCAGTTCCTCATCTGACAGCAGCAACCTCAGCGTTCCGAGCACAACCAGCGACCTCTCCAGGACATTTTCAAACGACTCCACCATGCTCTTCCACCCAGATGGAGAACGAAGCACCTCCAATTCAGACGCAGCAGCCTCTCTCAATCTGCCATCGTTACAGAAAGGTGGAGACTTGTCCTCTGTGGCTGGTGTTAGCCTCGCGGTTGCTTCATCCACAACCTCCTCTAGCCTTCCCAGGCCTGGAGATCCAGGAGCTCCTCCACTGCCAGATGAAGTAATGATCGAACCCCCTGCCAACATCGACACCGGGACACCGGGGTGCACCAGCAGTGGAGGGGACCCGAACTTCCAGCCCCTCCGGTCACGTTCTCTCACTCCCACTTCACACAGGAGCATCTTTTAGGTTCACATCACAATAAGACGGTTCTCATACAGTTAAAGGGATAAAATCCTCATCTACTGGACTCAACTCACATTCAGACAATTTCTCATTACTCTGTTTGGTGTTTTGCTGCCTTTTGATTTGGAAAGTTGTAAAGAAATGCTACACATGAGATAAAAACTACATGTTTTCCACACCAATCAGCTCTTGAAGAGAAAATACCCACAATTATTCACTGGGGCTGGGTATTGTTAGAATTTTTCCCCCTGCTGCCTACATAATAGCTGAGTTTCAGTACTGAAACCACATTTGGATACCTTACTACCTTACTATTTTTCTATAAATGTCCTTTTTTTATTTAACAAAAGAGTTAAAATTCTCAAAAGTTAAATTTTGGTTAAACACTAGTAGTGGTACACAATCCTTTGTCTAAATAAAATACAGTTTAAATTGAGAGTTGATAGTTTTCAATACTCATGCTTCACACACATTTCAGTTGGTATCAAAGAAGTACTGTCTTGTGAGCTAAAAAAATGTGACTCGTCCTCTTTAACCTTTTCTACTCCTCTTCTTTTTTCAAAGGTGTGATTTTCCTGATTAACTGCATGGTTTGGAAACATGGCAGCTACAGTTTATACACTGGAATGACTACTTGAGCATATTTTTATGTGTTAATTGAGCCAGTTTGATCTTTTAAGACACTGCCTTTGACCTGAGTGGTGTATCATTAAGTCAAAAAATTGTTGTTCTCCATTTTCATCACTACAGAAGTCTTAAATAACAAAACATACAGTGAAATGCAAACTATGCTCCGCTTAATACTTAAACTATGAGCCATGTACCATAATCTGTTAAAAACTGTGTTTTCCTCATTAGTGACTGTGTGTGTGTGTGTGTGTGTGTGTGTTAAGGATTTATTTATGTGATTTGGCATGCTCCTGAAAAAGAAAGGTAATTTCTTAACTAATTTGATCTGTGAAGTGACGAGATTTCTTTAAGATACCACCAAGGAATCCCACAACCTTTGACCTATTTGCTTTCTCGTGATACTGTTTATAAAATACTCACTGTAAATGTAAGTCTCTACAATATAAAATTAATTAATGAAATTACTAACAGATGGCAGAAGCGCACTGTACAAACAGTATAGCCACCTCTGCATATAGAGATGCTGTAACTGGGTGCCCTATTTTTGTTTATGGAAAAACTGGACATGCTCAAAATGACGCAGAGGAATGACAGTCATTGTGGTGAAGGTTGGTGTTGTGACTGCACCGCCTGATCTTCCTAGACAGTTGAGAAGCCGTGAGTGCAGAGTAGTCGTTCTCTGGCAGCAGCCCACTGGTGCACAGCAGGTGTTAGCAGGTAATTTGCTTATTATTTTCTATATAGATGTTACATTTTTCCTCAAGTTTTGGTACTTTACCTTTCTGTAATTTACACAGCAATGGAGTATTCTAAAAAATATATAAAACAATTTCACAATAATAATATCTGCAATGTAACATTTGTTCTATACTGTTTGCTGTGGTGATTTTATTGCAGAGATTTCAAGATTAACAGTTTGATATGATAAGTAATTTGTTTCATAAGTTGTCAAGTCTGTCAACTTTCTGTCTATTGCTTGCTAATTTTTGGCAGTTCTGCTACTCTAAGCTATGCTCAGCTACTAAAAATCACCCATGGATGCTGGAAAACACCCTTTTGTGGTTTTCTACAGCATTACCACTTATTCTAGTACAATAAGTATGCACTCTAGAGTAATATCTTAAAGAGAGTTGAGAAAATGGCAGCAGTGAGCTCATGTTGGAGAACCAGTTTGATAAACATCAGAATGACTGGAATGGTTGAACCTTTATCTTCTGTCTCCAGCACTTTTCTTATGAATATTGAACATTTAACAAATAAAACATGAAGGAAAAACATTAACAAAGCAATCATCATAAATTCAATAAGTTCATTTCTACTCTGTCGGTCAGTGTAATGGAGGACTTGGAGCCTCTGTTGGCTGTGAGGTCAGAGGAGAGGAGGCTCAACGGCCAATGCACATGGAGCTCTCACACTCAAAGCCTGGAGTCAAAGGTGGTGGAGGACTTCAGACGGAGGCTGAAGTACTTCTTCATGAATCCCTGTGAGAAATACAAGGCCAGGACTCGCAAACCATGGAAACTGATTCTACAAATATTAAAAATTGCAATCATCACAGCCCAGGTAGAGTGTCCAAATTGCTTTGGTTGCTACTGTCGTTAAGGATGAAAACGTACCGAGGGTAAATATCTAATTCTTGCATATGTATGTTTTTTCCCCCTTTAAGTTAGTCTCATTTGGACTGAGCAACGAAATGATGGTCACCTTCAAAGACGAAAATCTGATGACATTTAGACATCTGTTTCTCAAAGGATACAAGGATCATCTGATGGGACACTACGCACTGTACACAAAAGCAGATGTGTATGATCACATCTACTACATTATCAACAGGGTACCAAACATTTTGGTTAATGGCAGCTGCAAATCATATTTTGTAATTGTACCTGTAAACATGTGTCTTACTTCTGTCTACATACTCCCCCCCCCCCCCCCCCCCCCCCCCCCCCCCAGTATATCAATCTCCAAAATCTGACTGTAGGTAATCTTGCATATGAGAGCACTGATGGCATGCACACTCCTCTCTCTGTGTGCCAAGAGTTTTACAGAAACAGCAGCATTGATCCCGGCAATGAGACCTTTGACATTGATCCACACATTGATAAAGGTACAAGCATGTTATTGCTATATAAAGACATCAAATCCATCACATTAATTTAATCAAGTGGATAGTTTGTTCTAGATAGCCACAGCTGCTTGTATCTGTAGTGTTTGATTAGTTTTTTGTGCTTGATGTTTGGTATTTATAGAAACTGATTCATGGCATTTATGTGTGACTCCATGAAAAGAGGAAGCTCATTCTGTCCACAGCAGCACAGTGTAATCAGAGGAACAAATGCTAAACCATACAATGAAGTCGAGCTGTTTCTGAACATTTTGCTATGCCATTTCCTCCTCGCAGAATGTATTTCCATATACCCTGCGCTGTCCTTTCACAATGGCGGTTTGGGGACACACACTAACTTCTCTTTAGATTTCAAAAGGTAACTAAGCTGAAAATACTGGTTTCCTGCTAGGTGATAAGAGCACCACCTGCTAATATATGTTTGTGTCTGTGTCCAGGCTGCTATCAGTGAACATCTACTTGACTCTGAAAACCATCAATCTGCAGACTGTGAGGCATCATGAGCTACCAGACTGTTATGTCTTCAATATAATGGTTGGTGACCAGTCTGTAAACTGCCACACCAGCATTTCAGCTATTAGAATACATTAGCTGATGAAAACATGCGAGTTTTTCATGCTATTAATGTTTCCTGACATTAAATCTTTCATTGTTTCTATACAGATAATGTTTGACAACCATGCGCATAGTGGAAAGATAAAAGTGGATGTCAAAAATGATGTTACAATTTATGAGTGCAGAGACTGGAACGTGGAAGGCACCTGTAAGTTTGTGCATCCCAACTCCTAATGATTTAAAAAAATATTCACACCTGTCATTGCTTTAAAAAGCCAGCAGGAGGGGGGCACACTCACCTGAAATCTGTGCTTCCGATTTTCTAGCCGGTAAGCTCGACTACCTGCTCATAATGTTTGATTACGTGGTCATCCTTGCCTGCTTCACCTCTCTCATCCTCTGCACGCGGTCTGTGATCAATGGCATCCAACTCCAGTTCGTGAGTAAAGAGGAATAACAATTAAATGGATTATTATCATTAGGATTTAGGTATAATGGAACTGCTGTTTTATGCTGCCACCAAACTTGAGGCTGTCAGAAAGCTTCATGTATTGTTTGTTCAACTTCTCAGCAATCACATATATGGTTCATGCATGGTTAAGTATAATTTTTTTGTCATACTGTAAATTAATAGCATAATAATAGTATTTCTATATTTATTTGACACTCTGCAGTCAATTGAATTCCTTTTATGTGAGTTTTACAATGTGTGTATTTCCCTCATGCAGGAGTTCAACATATTCTTTCATGCCTACTATAATAAAATTGTGACCTGGTCAGACCGTTTGGAGTTTGTGAATGGGTGGTATATTCTCATCATTGTCAGCGATACATTGACCATCGCTGGGTCAGCACTCAAAATTGGAATACAATCAAAGGTCCGTTTTTCATTGAGCATTATTTGATTTATTTTCCACACATTATTCATGATCTTTTACAACATAATGGTTAAAGTGCTTCAAGATCAGCTCTCATAAATTATAATGAAAAGTTAGTAAAGGCTCTTATGAACTGGCAACTTATTTATATTTTGTTTATTGAAATGTACTTTTATCTTGCAGTACCTGACAAGCTATGATGTCTGCAGTATTTTGCTGGGAACAGCCACAATGTTAGTCTGGGTTGGTGTGATTCGATACCTTGGTTTCTTCAAGAAATACAATGTAAGAACATCCATAGAGTTTTTTTGTTTAGCTTTTTTGCATAATGCATCAGTCAATCTGTCAAGATCAGCAAATGCAAATATGGAGGAACTGAATCTCATATTTCCTTCCAGATCTTGATATTAACCTTAAGGGCAGCATTCCCAAACGTGATCCGATTCTGCTGTTGTGCGGCCATGATCTACCTCGGGTATTGTTTCTGTGGTTGGATCGTGCTCGGGCCTTACCATGATAAGGTATGTAATCACATTGAGCATCCGTATCTTTGTAATCATTGCATATCACATTATTGCTGTTTCAAATGTCAGTGTTCAGGTTTTCTCTGTTCTGCTGACATTAAATATCAAAACATCATTATCAAAACTTATTTTTCCCCAGTTCCGAACACTTGATAAGGTGACAGAGTGCCTCTTCTCGCTCATCAATGGGGATGACATGTACGGCACCTTCCTGAATATAAGATACAAGGGCTACATGGTGTGGCTATTCAGCAGACTCTACCTCTACTCCTTCATCTCTCTGTTCGTCTACATGGTGCTCAGCCTGTTCATTGCCCTCATTACTGACACCTACGAGACCATCAAGGTCAGACTGAGTCACCTTCTGAGAGATATTCTTAGATTTTGCAGTACAGAGATGTTTTGTAGGTCACAGATAATTGAGGAATCTGTGTTATTTATCTCTGCAAGTTTAACTGTGTTACACTGATTCTTTTCCAGCATCACCAGCAAGACAAAGCACCGGTGTCCCAGCTTCAGGCCTTCATAACAGAGTGCAGGGACGAGCCTGAGTCTGGAAGATACCAGACTGATGAGGAACCAGCTTCTTGCTGCTTCTGTTCTTGC
Organism: Scomber scombrus; assembly: GCF_963691925.1. NCBI lineage: Eukaryota > Metazoa > Chordata > Actinopteri > Scombriformes > Scombridae > Scomber > Scomber scombrus. Next base: position 17,670,675 of record NC_084980.1, read on the forward strand.
TGTTTTTCTGGATGCAGTAAGAAGATGTAGTTTAAGTTCTACCTTTTGCAACGTGTAGACAAAGAGGCAGCATGAGACTGAATAAAGCCCATGTACAGACTCCTGACTGTCTGTGCTGAGCATTTGTTTCCTTAATGGGTGTTAATTACTCAAGTAGAAGTTAGAAGTTATTTGATGTTTACCTGACTTGCTGAAAACTAAAGAAGCCAAATGCAAAACCCTCTCTGTTGAAGAGTGGATGTCATGGAGACCAGTTAACTAAGTGCTTAACATGACAGAGCCGATGTAATAACCTGATTGTAAGAATTTCAATATAAATATGCACTACAAACCTTTCATTCAAAATTTTCCATACCACTTCCTCTAGAAGGTCATGGGGGGCTAGAGCCACTCCCAGACAAACAACCATTCACAGACACGGGCAATTTAAAGTGACCAATTAACCTAATCTCTATTGGTGTGTGAGAGGAAGCCATAGAAACCCCATGCAGGCACAGTGAAAACATGCCTACTCCACACAGAAGGGCCCCAGCTGGCCGGCATGTTCAAACCCAGAACCCTCTTGCTGTGAGGCAACAGTACTAACCACTACACTACCATGCCACCATCCTACCAAACAAATCCACCTCATTTCAGTGATACGTTCAAAAGTGATGGAGGGAAAAAGATCCAAATTTTAACATGGACTATATTCTGACAAAGGGAATCCATAAATGAGTGAAACAACTGTATTTCTTACTATAAAGGTCTATATGTCAAGATTCAGATCTTTCTTAATTTATGTTGCTTTAGAAAAAACAAACACCCTGATTTCACCAAAACAGCATAACTGGGGGCTGTACTTGTCTTCCCACATGCAGTTGAGTGCAACACTGAATGTTGATTTACAATATAATGTACATTCACATGAAATAGCTACTGAATTACAATAAGACTACCTGTAATTAGTTGCAGTACATATTTTCTCAGCACTGTACAATACTATATGGACATACAACTACATCATAAGGTGTGTGCCTGTTGTTTTGCTTTGTGTATTTTTGCACTGATTCTGTGTGTGTTTTTTGTACCTGTGACCAAGTCAGTTTCCTTCTTTGGATAACTGAAAGTTACTGACAACTGGAGTAAAATCCCCTGTGCACATTTGTTAGTATTTGGACAATAAAGTTGATTCTCAGCACGCAATCTATATGCTGCCGTTTTCTCAACTCCCAATACAATAACAGTGGTGTAATGTAGCTAAGTACATTTACTCACGTACTACTTAAGCACATTTATGAGGTAATTGTACTTTCTTTACTTTCCAGTGTTTCCATTTAGTGCGGTATTTTGTACTTCTACTCCACCACATTTCAGAGGGAAACATTGTACCTTTTACTTCACTACATTTATGTCACAGCTATTATAGTTACCAGTTACTTTTCAGATTAATATTTTACACATGAAGTACAGTATATGATCAATTTGTTATGTAATGTTTGTATTGTTATAGACACTATTCAAGAGTATTTAAGGTATTAACATTTTCTCTAACTGGATTTTGCACAATGAGTACTTTTAATACTTTAAGTACATTTCGATGACAATATCTATGTACGTAAAATTTTGAATGCAGGACTTTTATTGTAGGCTACTGCTACAAAGTATGAGTGGGACATTTACTTAACACAGCAAGTCATAACCAGGAAAGCCATGTAGATCATATTTGTAAAAACGTGTTTAAGAAAAAAACACCTCAGGTGTGAAAATCCTCATGTGTGAGCTTGCAGCACAAAACTTGGTGACAGGTGACATTTATCTCTTGCTGCCTCAGGGATGTCATTGCTGTGCTTTATGACAGCTGCCACCTCTTATTTGCATAATCGTCCACTGCGCATGTTCACATCCAATGTGCGGGACAGATACTGGTTGCCTAACAACGCTGCCTCCAATAACAGTGACGTTTGATTTGAGGCTCTCTGAGGAAAATACTTCAAAAAAACACAATCAGCTGCAGCCTGCTCACCTCCTGTCGTGTGCTTCAATGCGTCCAGACTGAAATAGGTAAGTTTTTGGGGTGGGGGTTGTTCCAGTTTCTGCTGCTTTTCAGGGTGACGACTGAACTCGGTACGGGTCAGGCAGTTGGGTGTTTCCGTGAAGGAGCATTTTGTTACTTTTATCGGCCCGTTTTGTTGACGACCCATTTCACGCCGTTGTAGTTACAGGTAACGTGGAGCGTGTGTGTCTGTTTGTGTGAAACGTAGCATTCAGCTTTTATACAAACAAGCAGAGTGTAAACACCTCGTCTCAGTTAACACCAGCTTAATTTTCTAAACCAAGAATGTGACATAAAGTTAACCTGTCTAGTTTAACCTACTTAAACGTGGTAAATTATTTCACCAAAAACGACTGTGACCACTGAAGTTAAAACATGGGTTTAGCAAGCTAGCCAGCGTTAGCAAACATTAACTAACAAAACTATAAATCTAGCTAAGCTAAGTTACCACTAACAGTACACTTAACTTGTCTAACTTAGCTGTTTATTGTCATGTAACTTAAAGGTAAGAGCACTCAACAGTACAACGCCAAAAGCATAGCTTCCTTTAGCATTATCTCATCCTCAGTCATGTTTGTTTATCGCGTTTGTGTCCAAGTTTGGTACTTAAAGATAAAAGTAGAGCAGGGTGTCTTCTGGTTTACAAGATAAGGACATTCATTGGAGTGAGTAAGCAGACCCTCTGTTAATAGTTGTGGTTCATTCAAGGCTTTATAGTTGCATGGCTGGACATGACAGCAATGTTTCCCTTTTGTTCATCAACACAATGTGCTTGACAGTCCTGGCTTGAACACTAGTTGGAACATTATAGCACATAGTAAAGAAAGGGGAGTGGCAAGGGTAGAGATCTGGTTCAACTTGTTTCAAAAGAATATGTCATAATATTGCCCCAGAGGCACAAAAGTATTAAAATACATATGCTCTCTTAGATTTAGCCCCTCTGTAATGTGATGACTCCCTCGTTTTTATTTTTGTAAATCCTCTGGTTGAGGATGAGATCATCTTACTACCCTGCAATTTAGTTGCCAGTAGCCAGTGGGAGGACCCTTTTTAAAATCCAATCTCACCCGGACTGGCAGAGGCACACATCTGCAGTTAATCCTGTGTGGGTGAAGCTTTGGCCCAGATTATCAATTGCCGGTCTATCTCATGGCTTGATGCTCCATCGCAGGGCTCAGTTCCAGTTGGAGCCTCTGATCCACTGCCTGGCTGCTAATCCACCCCTTGGTTGATAACTCATGACCTCGTGTCCTGATGTGTCGGTGATATGGGAGAGTGGTGGACAACAGTGCCAATAGAGACATCTATGGGTACGTTTCTCTACTAATGTGGTATGTCTAGCAGAATATTTCAAATATAGAAAGGCCGACTAGAGGTGACCTATATTTGCGTTCTCATTTTAGAGCCGCAACCTAATTCAATCTTCGGCAGAGAAGGGGAAAGTGTAGTAGATGTAATGTGCCTGCATTTGCCATGATTTTCTCTCTCCGTGTCCTCTGTTTGTTTGTTTTTTAGGAAACTATGAGCTCTCCAGTATATCAAATGTGACAATGTCCCCCTCGAGACAGAACAACTTCGTGTCAATGCTCTCTTCATTGCCCCTTTCCAAAAGCTCTTACAATGTGATAAGTGCCTTTTGCACAGAGGATAATATTCCTCAGTGCATCTCATACATCAATCAGGTACTAAATGCTCTGGTTTACTTCAGTATAAAATATAATGCATTTGTCCAGTCACAGCCTTCACATTATAATTGTTTACTTTTTAAAATGTTCATTATGGCCATTTATTATTTTGAACTTGACCCCTTTTACTTGCTATGGAGGTAATTCAATACAACTCCACTATAGTGACATAAATCCTCTTTCTTTCACAGGAGCTCATGTCCCTGGGACTCTCCTCCACATGTATTGAGGCCATCTCACCAGGGGGAGGCGCCCTGAGCACAGTGCCAGCTCTGAATGCCATGTATGAGCTGCTGCAGATTCAGAGGCGCACCATGGGCACTTTTGAGGAGCTTGAGAAAGAACAGCTAAAGAAGTCCAGCACCTTGGAGCACATTCAGATGAACAACTCCAGACTCAAGGCATGCATGACGGGGGGTTTCTAAGGTTGCTTCTTAGTCCAGTTTCAATCCTGTTCTGTTTAACCTCAAACCATTATAATCTTTGTGTGCTGAAGTAAAGCTGTAGTTAGACTTCTGACCGAACAGCAAATTTCCTTCCTTCTCATTCTTTCAAAAAGGAATGTATATGACTAATAGACTAAAGAGACCAAACCAGCTTAAATCCCTGCACAACTAGAGTTTCCTGGTTAACTTTTACTATTTAATATCATTCTGAATAGCACAACAATAGTCTTGTATCTCCTAAATTGTCTTTGCTTGCTAGGCCAAAACGGCCTCTTCTGTCTTAAACTACCAATGAAGAAGTTAAGATTAAGTGGAGCACATTACCAGTTTTAAAGGATCAGTGTGTAGGATTTAGGAGGATCTATTGGCAGAAATGGAATATAGTATTCATAATTGTTTTCATTAGTGTTTGTTTGTGTTTTCATTACCTTAGAATGAGCCCATTATATTTCTGTAAGGACTGGGTCCTTTTCTATGGAGCATTTCTACAGGAGCCCAGAACAGACAAATACTAGTTCTAGAGGGGGCCTTTTGAGTTTTTGCAAGTTTCACAGTTCTCCTTCACTCTTGGAAGGAGAAGGTATCGGAGGGGTATTCAGTTGGTTGCAATCTGCAACTTCACAGCTAGATGCCTCTAAATCCTACACACTGGTCCTTTTTATTATTGGGTTTTACTGAAGAATCCACTCTTAACCCAGAACTGACTGCTTGTTGAAAACATTCCAATCTCATTATGTACTGTGTTTTTTTCCTCCCAGGATCAGTTGGAACTGTCCACGAGGGAGAAATCGGGTCTACATGAGACCGAGAGGCAGCTACAACTCAAAATTAAGACTTTGCAAAGCTGCCTGAAAACTGAAAAAGACGAGGTAGACTACCTTCTGTATTACAACCAGTAACAGTCACATTTTGACTTTCACAAATTAATGGACTGCATCTGCATGAACTGTTATGATTTAATCATCCTTGACAGGTTCAGAAGCTCCAGAGTATCATTGCCAGTCGTGCCTCCCAGTACAGCCATGATGCCAAGAGAAAAGAAAGAGAATCAGCAAAGCTCAAAGAACGCCTCGGCCAACTACTGGTTGACAGAAGGGATAAAAAAATAGGTAAGAAAGTCTCTAGCATGCATACATACATCTCTGTACGATTTGTGATGAAAGCCTTGCTTTAATCCTTTTCTGTTTTTGCCTGGAAATTTGTAAACATGATTTTGGTTTCCCTGTTTTTCCCAACTAGCTATTGATATGCTGAATTGCCTGGGACGCTCAGATGGAAAAAGAAGCCACTGGAAGACTGCAAAAGTGACAGCCAGGTATCATTTAATATATCTTGTCATGTGTAGGCCGTCTTTTTAGACTGTAATATCAATCAGGTTAGCTTTATTTGCACTCTTGCTCCCTGCAGCCATGAGGGCATGATGTACAAGTCCTTGCTCAGTGACTACGAGGCGAGTCATAGGTCGCTGATGCTGGAGAACGCTGAGCTTAAGAAAGTCCTCCAGCAGATGAAAAGGGAGATGATACATATCCTGAGTCCACGCCAATCCTCCAGCAGAGGAGCCACTGCTGATGACAGTCAGGAGCAGGTATGTGTGGCTTTTTTTTCCTCACGAAAATAGTCACCAACCAAATAAATGTGTTTGAAGTTGAGCTTTGATGATGGATGGAGGAAATGTTTTCTGATGGACAGGCAACTAACAAAAATTTAATTTTTTTAACTGGCTAACCAGATGAATCATTGGATTAATAATTGCAGGCCTTACCTGTGAGAAAGTTTCTATCTGTATGTGTTTAATGAGATGAAATGCATGTATGTTGAGAAGAGAGTATTTCGTTCCTCTGTTTTTCTCAGGCTGATTCAGATGGGGAAGAGAAAGCAGGTGACTCTAGCAGGGAAACGCTGGATCAATCATGTGAACATGCCAGGGAGTTGCTCACCAACAGCATCCGCCAGCAGTGGAGAAAACTGAGGAACCACATGGAAAAATTAGACAGCCAAGGTACAAGAAGCATTGTCACATATACTGAAATGTGGAAAAAGTGACTGTAGTTCTCTACAGTTTTAGAGATCAAGTGATTGACATGCCATTAGGATTCTCTTTTAGACAAACATCATGTGAGATTGCTTAAGTCAGACAAAATATATAGCAGTTCCCTCTAGTATGTACAGATATATAGCATGCCTGAAATGCAATTTAGATTATTAACTGTAGATGTTTTTGTTTGATAAGCATCTCAAGCGCACAATCAGCTGGAGTCTAATAAAGAGGTGATACCAAGGGAGACCCATGAGGATGAGATGGAGAGGATGAGGCGTGAAGTGCAGCAGTGCAAAGAGTTCATTCATGCACAGCAGCAACTCCTCCAGGTCAGTTGTGTCTGCCAGTTCATAAGACCAAAGATGGTCTGTAGATCCATACAGCACCAAATCCCAAGAGGATACTTCTCACAAGTGCAAATTAAGAATCCTAGCATAGATAAATGACTTGTCTGTTGTGGATTGTTGAACGGTAGTCTGACGCACTAAAGAACTATTTGGACTAAAATATAATCAAAGTGTGTTTGTCTGTTTCTGCCCATGCAGCAACAACTCAACACATCATTTGATGATGAGACTGCAGCCCTTCTTAATGACTGCTACACTTTGGAGGAGAAGGAGCGACTCAAAGAGGAATGGAAACTCTTTGAGGAACAAAAGAGAAACTTTGAGAGGGAGAGAAATAACTTCACGGAGGCTGCTATTCGCCTGGGGCGAGAGGTACTCATATCTTCTAATGTTGTGCCATATTTTTATTCAGCTCATATTGTGGGTGTTGTAATTGCATTGCTTTCCTTTTTAATCTTTTTTTGTACTTCACAGAAAAAGGCTTTCGAGGAGGACCGTGCCTCTTGGCTAAAAAATCAATTTTTGAACATCACTCCCTTTACAGACCGTAGGAGATTTTCCTCATCTGATGGTCAAAGTGCCTTATCAATCAGTAAGTCAGTGTCATTTTTGGTGACCGCACCAAATTGCAGATGACATAGTGGAATGAAAACCTAAGGAATAAACAATACAAGCTATTAAGAATGGGGGTAAAAATATTTAATTAATTACATTTTTCCCTTACCCGCTGCTTTGCAGGAAGTGAGCCAGAGATGAGGATATCTTCTACAAAATCTCAGCTGGCCAAATCATCAACCTACACTACATTCTCCACTCCTAAACCTGCACAAAGTGCTACTGTGCCATCCACAACCGAACTTTACCGGACACTCCGCCTTATACCAGACAGCAGGTATAAATAAGTCACTGAATTACTTGTTTTGAGGGCCTTTTTTAAATACTATGAAAATATTCAGTGTTGTTGGTGTATTATTGTCATACACATTAACTGTCCTTTTTCTCCCTCTTTCAGTTCCTCCAGACCTTCAAATAGAAGATGCCGACAGGAGTCTAGCATCATTGATGATAGAGATACTCGGGTCAAGTCAAAAAACAGAGTTCGATGTGGGGACTTGGGTATCTTCTCTTTGGGTGAAGATGAGAACAGCCTTACTTGAAGACCCTTTAGTGCCTTTTTTCCACCAAGTGATCCACTTGAACATCAATGCATGGCTGACTTCCCACAGCATTGATGAACTTTTTTTTTTTCTTCCCCAACATCATTGCTGTGTTGCTTCGTTATGGACATACGCAGATCATTCACCAAAGCTGACCGAACAAGAAAGCACTTTAATGATTTTGCCATTGTTCATTTACTTTCTGTGCAAACAAATCAACACTGACATTTGAGAAATTAAGCTATATTCAGTCAGAAAAGGTTACCAAGTAGTGATTTTTTAATATATATAATATATATATGACTTTGAAGTGATTTCTACAGTTGATTATATATTGAAAGCTTAAGTTTTACTTTAAAATTAACCCTGTTTACATAATGTAGATATATAAATTATGAGTATACTTTTACTGGGAGCATGTTGAACATATTGTTTAGGATGACCATAATCGTATCTTCTCTGCTGGTGTAAGTACAATAAAGATTTTTTTTAAATTAATGGTTTTATTTCCTCTAGTGGATTTAAACAGGAAATGCAGTCATTGCGAACAAGCGGTGTTACACCGTATTTGGTGACCCATCAGATTTCGTGATTTGCAGTGTTAGAAGAAGTACAAGTTCATTCTTTACTTAAGTAAACTGCAATGTAAAATACACAATTACAAATAAATATCGTAAACGTATCACCTGCTACATTTATTAACGTACGAAAGCTGTAGTTACAGAATCGAGCCCTATTTTCTGCTAAATGTGTACTTTTGCTTTAGTTATTTGAGTGGGATTTTAAAAGTAGGATTTCTACTTGCAATCAAGTATTTTTACATTGTGGTATTGATAATGAAATAAAGGATCTGGGTACTTCTTACACCATTACAGGTCACCGAATCTGCTGGGTCACCAAATCCGGTTTAACACCTCCGGCATCCGGATGTCATCATCTTTGCTTTTGTCTCAACATCGAGCCCCAAATCCTACACACCGCCCAGCGTTCATCTCTGATATACACATCGACAATGTCGGGCTCCTCCAATATTGTAGCGATGAAAAAAGTCGTACAGCAGCTCCGCTTCGAGGCGAGCATAAACAGAGTCAAGGTAATTTATGGGTTTCATGTTTTTTTTTCTACTAAAAAACGGGGGTTCATCTCGTTAGCCCGGTCCGCTAGCAGCTAGCTGTGCCAGCGTTAGCCGCTAGTCAACAGGCACCAACACCAGGGCGTTGCTTAGAAAGAAGGGGAAGCATTACATTTGTCTGCTGTAACGTTATTCTTCAGATTAAACACTCAACGTTTTGAAAAGAAAACATAAAGTCGAGACCTCTACGTTACAGTTTAATAAAGACGATCGGAGCTGTAACAATTTAACCTCCTAAAAGTAACAAAACTTCCGAAAATGCAACCCAATTAATCTATACACATTTCCAGAGGGCAGAGGCCCCTCTGCAATAAGTACAATTTCTGATGTCGTTAATTAAAATGCACGACAGTCAGCAGATGTATTGTTTGTTATGCACACACAGTATGTTTTCTTTCTCTGTGTCGTATTCAGTAGATGCATATGTTCAACACAAAGACGTCTTTGAGAGCAGCTGACTAGAAAGAATAAATTAAGTGTAATGCATACAAGAATATTTTTACCCAGAATGTCCCAATCAGTGATGATTCAAACATAACAGTTAATTTAGCAGCACTTGGTGCAACAGATTGCATATCTGAATTACATAGGATGTCTGTTAGAGAGGCCCCTCCGGCACCCATGTCATGGATTAAGTTTCTGGTGTTTTGTCTCCAGGTCTCCCAGGCAGCTGCAGACCTTCAACAGTTCTGCATGCAGAACGCCCTGCAAGACCCTCTGCTCACCGGTGTGTCCTCAAGCACCAACCCTTTCAGGCCGCAGAAGGTCTGCTCCTTCTTGTGAAACCACTGCATTCATTGGTGAGTCCGCAGCCCACTCAGATACACCTACAAATATATTCAGAACAGTTTATTGGTGTGATTTGTTTTGTATCTATTTTTTTAAAAATTAACACGCATGTCTGAACAGCAGTGTTTTGATCAAGATCAAATCCTCGGATTTCAAAAGGGTGCCTTGCTGTGATTGTTAAATAGATTTGACTCAGTACAGTGAAAGTGAAACCCAGGCCCCGTCATTAATTCATTCATATCCTGTGTCTAATCCATTTTCTATCTTTGTCTTCCCAGGCCTTCATTTTGATGCTACAGGGAAAAGTTGACCTCAACACTGCTCCTCATGCCAAGCCATTATACTGCCACGGGATCTCTTTGAGTGTAGAACACATTGGCATCATGTCAGGAAGATGATCATCTATTTTCAGCCACAGTAGAAGAAAGGAGACAGTTTTATTTTTCATGGCACAGTGTGATTTTCAAGTAAATTATTGTGCCTTTTCTATTGTTCTATTTTAGTCATCACTGTTCTGGACTTTTTTGTATTTAATGAATAAAAACATTCTTTATTACTCCAATGTTGGCTGATTGATTAGCTTTCTATTTTCTGCTACTCATCAATTTGACAGATGATAGATGTAACAGCTTGTGAAAACCAGCTGATGGAGCTCTGCCAGGAGCATTTCTATGTTTTAATAGGTAAAATAAACAGCTTATATCTAAAACATGAAATAAAAATTTGAAATAGCTTAAAAGTCACAGCATTTCCTTTTTTATGTTCATTGCAGCAGAAAGCCTTCTTTGCTTAACTCTAGGCTTCTGGTATGGTAAAGAAGACCATACAAAGTGTTGCATTTTTGTCCATGGGAAGGTGTCTGTAGTAAGAAATGAGTGAATGAAGTTAAAAATTCCATTGTAAAAAATTGTGTATTTGGGTCCAGCTGTCTAATCAGTGATCAAATGTTTAAATATCAGTGTGTCCAAAAGATAATCCTTAAACATACAGTATTTGGTTATGATATATATTCCATCGTAGCAAAGTACAGTAGTTTATGTATTTAAACGATAGGTTCACCATTTTTAAAGTGTGTCTTAAAACAGTACGGTGCCTAAATGAATATTGAAAGAGGTTTTCCACGCTGTAATCATTCCTTCAGTTCATATTAAAAAGATATTTGAATATGCTTTCAATGTAAGTGAAGTGGGGCAAAATCCAGTGTGTCCACAGTCATTTTTTGGGGAAAAAAGAGCATTTAAAAGTATCTGAAGCTTACATGAGCTTAGGCAGTTTGAATTATTCATGTCAAGGGTATATCTGCTACTTTAGCCTAAAATCTTCTCTTTGTGTTTCCTCAAGCTGTTTCCCTGTTGAGCTGGGTGGATGTATATTAGAATCAAATGTATTCAACAAGTATCAAGTACAAGAAATTCAATTTGACCTTTTTCAAAAGAATAAGCAATGAGCATCAACATTAAACAACAGACAAACAGTGCAAGAAAGGGACAGTAATTTACATTTCTGTGTAGTGAGGGTGTACTATAGTATGTGCTTGCATATTGACATGCTAAAAAATGCAAAAAAGCAGAATCTAAAGATATGGATATGAATTTGAGTGCAAAGAGCAACGCAGAGAAAAAAAAACAAAAAACATTAAAAGCAGATTTGAGAAGGTGAGTCTTGAGGAGAGATTTCAATTTGATTAGGTCTTTACAATCATGGAGGGATTTGGGGAGTGAGTTCAAGAGAGAGAGTACGTACATTCTCCCCAACACTGATTATGTTGTATTGCACCTGAATGCATCTCGGTTTCGCAGCGCCACCTGCTGGCGTTACCAACAGCAACTCACCAACTCTCGCGAGAAGTGAGCGAACGGCTGTCGGAACTAAGAAAAAAAACAACGAAATCAGTGAACGACGCTGATGATGGACACATGAATTAATCTCGGGGACTGAACCCAGGCCTGCCCGCTTCTCCTGCTCTTTCAGCGGTCCCTAAAAGTGACTCGTAACGGGGGAAACTGCTGCTCGACCAGCCTAATGTAACCGTCCTCCTCCCCGGCAGTTTGAAGCATGAATCATGGGACGGCGTTGCTGTGGAAACGACGGTAACTTTATTACACTCGCATTTAAGATACGGTTTCTCTAGCAAAAAACAAACAAACAAGGAGTTAAAGCCTTTGTTTTGTGTCACAGTAGCTGGCTGGTTAGTTTTCCAGTTCAGCCTGTTGATACAATTGATTGTCATTGTATAATCAGTCCCCATGAACACTGAATCGGCTCAACAAGTGTGATGATGCTCCAGGATGGGTCATTACAGCTCCTTTGCCTCACAGCCAGCAGTGGGGTTCCTCTTTTCACAAGGGGAGCCTCCAAGCAGCTCCCCTTCTCGGTGATCGGCTCCCTGAACGGTGTCCACATGTTTGGAGGGGGTCAGGGAGTGGTGTTGACCTGCTGTGAGACCGCAGGCGGGGGGAAAGTAGTGTGGAGAGTTTTCCAGGACAGTGTGATGCTCATTGCTGTGAGTGGAGGAAGAGGAGGAGGTGGAGGTGGACAAGGAGGTGCAGGCAGCAGCAGCAAAGAGGAGGAGGTGCGTTTACAGCGTCTGTTGGAAAATGTGTGGAGCTGCATGGTGCTGGTGCTGGGTCAGGACGAGCTGGCCAATGTGAGGAATGTGGAGCGGCTGAAGAGGGACCTGCGCTCCTGCTTCGGCCTCATCGATCAGCTGTTGGAGGACAGGCAAGAGGGCATCCTGGGTAACCTGACACACTGTGCTGACTCCCTGCTGCCTCCAAACCCGGCTCTCCTTCAAGAGGCTGTGGAGAATTTCGCCCAATCTGCAGACAGTGAGTTTGGTTGCCTCATCGTCCATGGGAAGATAGCAGCTGCCACTGAAAAGTGGTGGCGCCTGGCACCCCAGGAAGTTGTGCTGCTCTCTGCTTTGATGCGGTCCCTCTCAGCCTCTGGATCAGCTTCTTGCGACTACCCAGTTTTCCTTCCTCAGGGCAGCCCCACTGTGGCCCACCGCCTGCTCCGCTTCCAGCTGCTCCCAGGGGCAGATGTGTGCGTGCTGTGTGGCCCGACCCCGTCCCTGCACAGAGCTGAGAGTGGGCTGGTGTGCCGGTTCTGGTCTCCTTTGGTGGAGACTTTGAGAGACTGCTTGGCTGTTGGAGACCGCTGCTTACCTGGATCTGTATCTCTGCGTCCTGATGTGCTGGCACTTCTTCTCATCAACCGAGAAACACGACGTTCAGTGTCCTTAGTGCGAACTTCCACTAATCACCCGCTTGGTGACCCTCCTTTGCCCTCCAAAGCCCGCTGCTGGGAACTACTGAAGCTCTTCTACATCTTCAGTACGACACGCTACTTCAGCCAGGAGGAGACACTGGGCCCAGAGGAGAGGGCTCAGAGAGGCAACACTGAGGATTTCGTCCTGGGATTCTCTCACCAGCCACTTCAGTGCTATTTAGTTACAGATGAGTGTAAAAGCTTTGGACTGCAGACACCACAACACCAGCTTTTCCTGCTCATCCCGCTGTCAGTGCCGACGCTTGCACTGCGTACAGTGGCCACACAGACGCTCTCTGATATCACTGCAGCCACTGCATTTTAATGATGTACTGTATATGAGTCATTAACCTGTAATGTTTATTCAGCACAACTGCAACCATACACAGTTATTGTTGACAAAGTGATCATGGAGCTTCCTTCTGAAAGTGAAAATTAGCTTCCTTCTGTCCAGTTTTTTGTGAAGCCAATGACAGAAATAGATCTACAACAGAAAATGATACCACTTTTAACGGTCTCACTAGACATTTTTAGTAAACTGCTGTTCAAAAATGTAATACTGATGAAAATATGAAACTGCTTTGAGCTTTGTCTTACATTTGAAAGATAGTTACTGTTGCACATTTGTGCATTTCTAACTTCACTGGCAGCCTAAGTTTGCACTGAATCTAAAAAACAACCAAACAGTCAGGTGAAAGTGTTACACTGTGATAAAGATGTGCCTGCTATTTCATTTTTTAACATTTTGAATCAGTTGCAAAACAGACAAAGATACTTGTTTGCTTTAGTTTTAATCCTAAATATACTTGTATGCTTTCTTTGACTTTTGAATTTTGACATCTTTCCTGCTGCAAAATTGAACATTAAATAAATACATTGTGAACGGTTGGTAATGAGAGAAAGTATGTTTTATTATTGTTTTTCATTTGCAAATGTTTCCTTCCTGTGAGATACAGATAGTGGACACAGTGGTAACAACACAGTAGATTGATGATATCTCACATATTCATATTTGAGGTACTGAAAAACCCAGCGGCACAAGCCTGATGAGTGAATGTGAACGTGCCTACAGATATACAAGAACCCACTTTTGCATACTGCTTCATTTAATGCTATAATTATGGTGGCAGTGACTATTGACAAAACACACATACCATTATATTGAATACTTCAAGTCATGATAATGCAGTGTTTTGTGTTGTTTGTAACAGCACCGGTACTTTCAAGAAAGGTATTCTGCTTTCGCTTTTCTGTGTGTGGCCACAAAGAAAGTCACACTGAGGACTAGTGACATGCATGTAAATAGATTATAATCAGTTTATTATCAGATTCATGCAAGCAAAGTCTGTCAGAGAACAGTCTGTTACGATAAACTGGGAAATGTGTCCATAGTCCTGGCCTTGTTCCCTCAGTCTGACCCCATCACCAAATCAATAGAAATACTGTATGCCTTTAGCAATATTTCAGTAATCCTAATTTTTCATCAAAACCACGATTTATAGCATCTTTTAAGTTATTCTGATGACACCCGTTCATACTAGTTTTCTCCAGGGAATTAAAAGTAAACCTCCACTGAAGTTAGGGGAAACTTAAGTGGCTCCAGGTCCAGAAATAGGAGGGGCATTCATAATTACTTGCTTCACAAATTATCCTACACAGTCTCCTCCCAAACTGCACTCACTGGTGCCACATGAGTCCAGCGAGGTCGGGACAAAGTTGGAAGCTGCTCCCGGTTCGCTGGTTGTGTCCACCTGAGAGTGTTGTGCAACTTTGTAGGCTCAGTAACCGGAGACCCGAGTCTGACTGACAGCCTCACGGTGCGTAGGGTAACGGAGGAGAGGGGGGTGGGATAACGATGGACACGAAGCCACACAAAGGGGGCTGGCTGTAGTGTTACCATGTGTTGTGCATGGTGTATACCCCAAAACTTCAGAGTGGATACATTAGTCAGTGTGTGGATGCAGTCAGGGTGCTAGGAAAATCCTGAGATTAGATCAGTATTTTGTAGAAACCCCATGAGCCCTATCACCTCCGAAAGGTCCAAAGGTCTGAGCGCTGAGTCATTTTAGGAGTGCAGAGGCTGCATTTGCACAACTTTGGCTTTCACTCCTCTCGAGTGAAGCAACCGGCGTAAGGGGCAGGTCGCAGAGCTCCGCAGAGGCTTTTAAACTTCCCAAATTAGTTTCAGAAAGAAAAGCTGGGCGTCATGTCAGCCACACGGATGCAGTTGTTATCACCCAGAGGTGTGCGGCTCCTGAGCCGGGGACGAAACGAGCTGCTAGCCGTTAGCGGCGGAGTGCAGCCCGGTGGTCCCAGGGTCCGCTCACTGACCTCTCCCCCTCTGTCCTCCTCTTCTCCCGGCAGAGCCTTGTCGAGTCTGAGCGCAACGCGACGTGGGCTCCCACTGGAGAAAATGTCCGAGAATGGAGTGGCTTCCCGGGCCAAGGTGTTGACCATTGACACCATGAACCCCACGGTGAAGAAGGTGGAGTATGCGGTGCGGGGACCCATCGTGCAGCGGGCTGTGGAGCTGGAGAAGGAGCTCGCAGAGGTTTGTACCGGAGGCTGTTTGATCACCACATGCATACCATCTGTATCACCTGTGCGATTTGCATCTGTTCTGTTACAGACATACTTTTCACCTGTCCATTTAAAATGATTTTTGTGTAGTGCGCAGTCTCTATTTTCAGGCTCTTTATCTGGGACTATGGACAGAAAACTGTACTGTGTCATTTTACCCAGCAAATGTTAGATTAAAAAAAACCCCAAAACAAAACAAACCAAAAACTAATGAGTTACAGTTTAGTCCTCCACCTAACTAGTTGAAACAATTTTGTCTTTTTCTGTTCTGTTTTAAATAAAAGAGTGGACAATTGGTGTTCATATCTGTCCAAATGTGTCATAATATATTTGACTATCTGGAAACTTTAAATGTTAACTGGTTTTGGAATCGTAAGGATGAGGTGCATGCATGACAAAAGCTTTGTGGCTTTGGCTCAACATTCCTGGTTACGGTGCATCTAAGCATTATCCCTAAAGAAAACTGTCTGTGTTATCATTTCCTGGGCCTCCTCCCTGCCCTGTTGCCAAAGTCCATCAGTTAATTAGTAATTCCTGAGGCTGATGATTGTCAGATATTTTTAAGACCGGTATGATCCTGATGATGTGTCATAGGCTCTAATGTTACTGGCTGGCTTTCTGTTTTGCAATGTTAATCTCTAACTACTGTTTTTTTAAGCCTCTCATTGTTTTTCTGTTGTTTTTTCCTGTTTCTTAACTACAGTTACTTATGGAAAGATCCTAATAGAGAGGTGAAAGTCCATAGTTTAAACCAGAGTTAGTGTTTTTATGTCCTGTTTGTGTCTTACTTTTGACCTACTTGGGATGTTTATATCTGTTACCTCACTTTACCTCTGACTGTCCCCACCGTCAAAGACATCCAACTCGGCTGATCTGACCACCATTGCACAATTTAATAATGACAACAGCTTTAGACAAGCGTAGACTATCATCGTTGTGAATGACCCTCTCAAAAGTCCAGTGATTAGTAGGAATTTCTTTTGTTTTTATAATCCAAGATATTATATGTCCTTTTTATTTTATTGGCTCTATGACTTAAAACCATTTTTGAGTTTCTCGCTGCTTCAAAGCACCATTCAATCCTGTCCTTTTACACTTTTTATGGTGATGTGGCAACCAGCGGTTAGTGTGCATAGTGCAGTCTGGTGTGAAAACTGTCCTCTCTTGAGTGCTTTGCTCAGGAAGGGATGAGTATGTGAACAGGTTCTTGAACAGGTGAAAGGTACAGCAACATAGGCCAGCAGGGATTGTAATGACTATAATGAAGTGGTGACCTTTTAACCAGATGGCTCACTGGAACCAAATATTTTCTCTCCTGTTTGCTCTGACCCCCCCCCCCCCCCCCCCCCCCCCCCCCAAAACACAGCATATTTATTTTCTTCTCAGCTGTACAATAGTTTGATCAGGTGTTATTGAATCTATATGTAGATGTTCAAAAAGCAGAATTAATTGCAATCTGGTTGAGATGATGAGGGATGGAAAAGTTTTCATAACTTTTCATTCACATTCCATCCAGGACAGGGGAACGCTGTGATTTCTTTGCTCACTCACTGCAAACTGTACCGCTGCCAATCTTATTAATAGTGCAGCAACCTGCCAGAAGGCAAAAATGTACCCCAGGTAGGCCTAATCATCTGCAGTCCTCCAATCTTACTCAGTACTTTTTAGAAATACAAAACTGTTACTCAAACTACCGTCAAAACACATTCCTTTTCATTTTAAGAGCTCTCCCCTTTCAAACTTTGGTTAGAGGTTTGGATGGTGTTTGATTACTTTGGGAAACAGGTCACAGGGGTATTCTTTTTTTTTGCCAGTGAACACCATGAATACACACTGTGTTCCCCTTCTCCTGTTTCCTACACACCTTGTTTTTGTGAACTGAACTCTTTGCTTTTCACTTACTGTACAAGTATTGCATTGTCCTCCACCCCCCCACCTCCCAATACTAACGATGTGTTAGTTGTTTACAGCAGCAGGGAATAGAAACAAGACAGATTTGAGCCAACTGACTGCACCAGTTAACAAGTGCACAGATAAAGGCTGTACATGCAGTTATTACATTGTGGTCTTTGTTTTGTCCTAATGAGAAGCTCACTGATAGAGAATGGAGACCTTTCTGAAAAGTTTTCTACAGCCTGAACAGTCGCTATGGGGACAGACACACAAAGCAGTTTCTTGTTAAAGTCTTAACACATATTCTGCCAGACAAAAAGGGAATATGCCAACCTCTAAAAATGTGTCTATGAGTTTGCGTCTCAGATGCATTGATCTTAACGTTAACTATATTTGGCAACAACCTACTGAGAAGTAAAGGAGCACAACTGAAATGAAGAAATCAATTAAACTTGATTAGCACACAGTCAAATTATGCAAAGTGAATTTTCTTGTCTAAGTTAATCATCTCAGTTTAATACTGCATAGAGCTTTATAGGAGCTTTGGTGTATTATGTCATGAATGAACTGTGTCCATTGTAAAGTTTTGGCAGAACAAAAGAAATTCATCTGGAACTTCAGCATTGTTTGCTGAACTGTTTTATCAGCGATGAAGGACAAAACTCACAGCCTCTTTGACTCGGTTCTCAGGAGCAGAGGTCACTTTTTTTGTTTCTCAAAGGTCCCCATCACTAATGGGCGGTCATTTTGACCTAGGGGTGTTATCTCTACACTATATTTTTATTGGCCCAGACTGAGAGACGCCTCTACTCTGTGACCAATCAGAGAGCAGGAGACTCAAGTTTCCTAAATTCTGAGTGGGATTGGGCAAATCAAACAACAGGCTGTTTTGAATTCCACAGGGTGGTTGTGTGAATCTCCATTTGTGGCCTCTGTGCAGTGTTATGATTTTGTCAGGGTGTTGGTGTGAGCCTCCAATTATGGCTTTTCTGTGTCACGCTGCTTCAAACATCTGGTGCTAACAGCATGTGTGCGTCCGTGCTTGTCTTTGTGCATGCGTATGCCTTTTTGTCCCCTGTCACTAGTCTCAGCTGCTCAAATCAGTCTTTCAGAAACTTCATATTATTGGCTAGGAGAGCAGTTATGGCACAGTATATGTATATGTGTATATATAAATTAATATTATATATGTATACCTCTATTTTTGTAATAAATTCCCCGATTATTGTTTGTCATTCATTTCACTGCTGCTTTTCTGTCCTAAATCAAGATCTTTTGTGTACACAGAGGAGGTTAAACACTTCTGTGTAACGTATGTCTTTGTGTTTATGTGTCAGAAGGTTAATGGTATCACTACGATAAGTTAGTTTGCACATGTTGAAACTTTGTTCCCATGTTTGCCTGTACTATCTGCATCAAGGCTGTTTCGAATATACTAAATTGTTTTTACCAAATGGCTTCTGCATCTGGTGCACAGAAATAGGGTTTTAAAATAGTTTATTAAGGAGGTTTCATTAATAAACTATTTTAAAAACCTATTTCTGTCAGTAAAGAAACCTACTTCACTTAATAGTGTGAGTAGCAGTGTGTGAGAGGGGGAGGCAATAAAGAAGCTTAGAGAGGGAACAGCTGACAACGTGGATGACCTTCCTGAACAATGCTGAAACAGAATTCAGTTACTTTGTGAAGTAACTTTGTATTGTTACCTAAATTCCCCTAAATTAAAAGGTGCTCTTTGCAGTTGTTTCAGCAGACAATCAGAATCCTGTTTCCTTGTTTCTTATAAAAACATATTGTATCTATCATTGAGTCCTGATAAACACGATGAATGATTTTCTGTCCTTATAAAACATTTGCAAAGCTATTGAAGCTTTCTTTAGATCTGTGTTAACAGTTAACAGGTTTATTTTATGCATCACTACATTGTTTGATATATTACCACCTCCAGCTGTCAATCAGTGGAAGAGCGTAAAACATTGGTAAAAAAAAACAACAAAAAAACCCACAGTGTAATTATTTAAATGGTGCTGTTTTACTGAAACTTGAAAAAATGAACCTATCACAAGTTACTAATGATCATTTCATACTGGAACAGTCTGAATTTCCTTTATGCTGAAATCTACCTGTGCAGTTTTCTTTGGCTGTTCTTCTGTACAAATACAGTCAGAAATAGGGGACTAAGCATTGTAGCCTGGTTAATATTTCAATTTCCACCACTTGAGTTCACACAGGTCCCACAGCAGGAAAGTCATGAGTCAGTACAACCAACAGCCAATATAATCCGTCCCTGCGAGTGGCTTTGAATAAACAACTGATCCCGTGGTACATTGTGCAGCTGCTGAGCATTCAACCTCTAGTGACTTCAATATTTATGGAAAAGTTATATATGTGTTTAAAGACAGCATCAGGGTTGTTTAGGCCCAGCGTTGGGTAGTATCAGCTCCCAGCCAGCCCCATTTTTTTGGTGACCAAGTATTTTTAAATTTCATTTCCTCATTTATTTTGGCGAGTACACAGAAACATAAAACAACATTATGAAACAGCTCTTTAGATGCGTCTGCTGTTAACACTCATTTCACTTTTTGTTGTCCTGCAGGGAATGAAGAAACCCTTTACTGAGGTCATTAAGGCCAATATTGGGGATGCACATGCTATGGGCCAGCAGCCAATCACTTTCTTCCGACAGGTCTGTTCCTTTACCCTTCCCCCAACCTCTCATCTAAATATAGCACTTCCCCTCGGACTTCTGTGTCTATGAATCTGGTTTCTTCCTCCTTAAATAAATTGGTGTTGCTCAGTTTTAGTTCAGAATGCAGGATTTTGCATAATCTCCCATCCATTGTTACACTTCTTTGTTTTAAGGTATTGGCCCTCTGCTCCTACCCAGAGCTGCTGAATGACAACACATTCCCAGAGGATGCTAAAAGTAGAGCACGTTGCATTCTGCAGTCCTGTGGAGGGAACAGTATGGGTGTGTATGAATGTGATACTTTTCTGTACAAGCACAGTAAGCTTTATGTAATGCCAGGTGCTAATTACCACCTTTAGTCTCTTTATGTACTATCTTTGGTGTCGCTTTGCTGTGTTAAAGATTTAAGTTGTCATAGCAACCTTTATTGTCTCAATATAAATCTCCCTCAGGTTCCTACAGTGCCAGTCAGGGCATACCCTCTGTGCGTCAGGATGTGGCCCGCTACGTTGAGCGAAGGGATGGTGGTGTGCCCTGTGACCCAGACAACATTTACCTCACAACAGGGGCCAGCGACGGCATTGTGGTACAAAACACTTCTCATTTTGATTTTGTGTCTCTGTTGTACTTTTGGTCAATTATGTTTGTTTATCCCAAAAGAAAATAGAAATACAATCACAAAACAAAGTTGTAGGTTCTGATCACGCGAAGCCTTCATAATAGCATTTGTGACATCGGTGACCTCCTTTTTTTTTAGCCACGCCAGCAGTATGGCTGCAGGGATGGCAATGTCAGTCAGTCAGCCTACCAGTTTGGACAAGACTGAAATATCTCAACACCTCTTGGATGTATTGTGTGAAATATGGTGTCCAAAGGATGAATCTTAACAACTTTGATTATCCCCTGACTTTTCCTCTGGTGTCACCATAATGTCACATTTGTGGTTTTTAAGTGAATGTCTCAACAACTCTTGGGTGCATTAGCATTGAAATTTTGTAGAAATATGCATGACGTCTTCAGGATGAATTATAGTAACTCTAGTGATCCTTTCACTTTTTACCAAGGGACACCATCAGTTACATTTTTTAATTTGTCCACTAGTTTGGTTCATGACAGTCAAAACTGACATTTCCATCACATTCTGCTGTACTCTGTGTTTAATAAATAAGGTAAAAATTACACCTGCTGAACACCAAAATGGTAGCATACTATTGGCAAGGCAAGGCAAGGCAAGGCAAGGCAAGGCAGCTTTATTTATATACAGTAGCACATTTCATACTCAGGGGCAACTCAATGTGCTTTACATAAAAACAAACATTTAAGAGTAAGAATTGGAAGCATAAAAATGTACAATAAAAAAAATAAAACCCAATTATAGTAAAAATTGGAAACATTAAAACATACAATAAAAAAGGAACCCAATTATAATTGTTAGTATTCAGCTCAAAAGCACCACTGGATCTAATACAGCCTCAAAGAGCTTCTAGCATTGTGGTAAACTGTTAGTCTTGTTAAAGAACACATCATACAAACAGCAATCAGAAGGAAAATAATATGCATTTGAGAGCAGAAATAGGATGTACCAGCATTCAAGATGAAGAAGGAAAAAAAAACCTCCACCAAAACTCACAAAATAACTCACTGTATACTCAGATGAAGGCTTCATGCCAGAGGAGTAAGGCATCTGACTGAAATTCAGTACGGGAAAAGTGCACCTGTTTGCTTTTCCAAAGTTTACTCATGTTTCTGTATGTGTAAATTGAGATGTGGACAAACTACTCTACATATATGATTCTAAAATGTTATCACATATATGCAGGCAACACTGTTGAATATACTTGTTTTCTCAAGTCACTCTTTTGTGTGTTTTTTTTTTTTTTCTTTTGACCTCCTCTCTGCCCTCTTAGACCATGCTCAAGTTGCTGGTGTGTGGTGAGGATGAGACCCGTACCGGTGTTATGATCTCCATACCTCAGTATCCCCTGTACTCAGCTGCACTTGCTGAACTGGGTGCTGTGCAGATCAATTATTACCTTAATGAGGAAAAATGCTGGAGTCTTGACATCAGCGAGCTTCAGCGTGCTTTGGATGAGGCCCGACGCCACTGCAACCCCCGAGCCCTGTGCATCATCAACCCTGGAAACCCCACCGGTACACCACCTTTGGTTTAAATTGACACTATTGTGATGTCTTACAACAGTTCTCATATTAAATAATCTCCTTCAGCACTCTAGATAATCAAGTAGTGTTAGTTATAGGGAAAAAATAAAAGTAGTAGTTTTATTAGTTTCAGTATTTCATATATGAATCCTTAATTTTCCTGATGGTTAATTTCGGCGTGTGACTTTAGTTCTTTCTTGTCATTCCAGTTTATATTTGGAATATGTTGTAATGATTGTAACCTTGAAAACAACACAAACAAAATCTTTCATTCTAATTTCTTGGTTTTTTCCAAAGCTTTCAGCTGCATCTCGTGATTTTCCACAGTGGATAAAGTCTGTTCAGGGATGTTGGAGATAGTTCACAATCTAACAAAACAAACATGACAACTGAACGTTTTCTTTGACAACTGAACAAACTCTATCTGCCACAAGATGTGGCTGAAAAACCCTGGTAAAAATGTGGGAGTGAACCTTGAAACTTATTTTTGTTATCTTTGTCCCAGATGATTTGGCCTCTTCGGAACTCTGTGTTTATCTCAAGACTTGCATATTTTATAGATTATTTTGAGGTATTCTTGTAGTTTTACAGAGATAGACAGGGGAAACAGGAGGGAAGGGGGTAGGATCTCCAACAAATGTTCCCTGGTGGAATCAAAGAGGGGAGTAGGAGCTTAAGCTCACCAAAGCACCCTGGGATTAATTAACTTGACATTAAATCCTTTCTGCATAAAGGGCCAAGCATTATTTCGTCTTCCCCTTTGTAGTAGTTGTATAACCACACATTTCATGCACTACTCAATAATTGCCACTAGATGGCAGCAAAACGATATAACCCTTTGAAACCTCTGCCCATAATGAGCCTTCCTCACTTGCACAGGTCAGGTTCAGAGCAGACAGTGCATCGAGGATGTAATTCGATTTGCAGCAAAGGAACGACTCTTCCTCATGGCTGATGAGGTAATATCTCAGCATCTCTTTTAACATCTACCTGCTTTATTGTGTTCTGTACCCCAGTGAAATCTGTGATTCTGTCCCCATCTTTCTTCAGGTGTACCAGGATAATGTGTATGCTGACGGTTGCCAGTTCCACTCTTTTAAGAAGGTGCTGTACGAGATGGGGCCAGAGTACTCAAATACAGTGGAACTGGCATCATTCCACTCCACCTCAAAGTGTTACATGGGAGAGTGAGTCATGTTATTTTCATGCTTGGATATGTTTGTCATGTCTTGATAAAATATTGTTGACAATCAGTTCTTCATTGTTGTTTTAACCTGCTGGATTTATTGAAAGCAGACATTTTATTATAACTTCTCTGTTTATTGTGAGAAGAACTCATCCTTCAAGTAGGTTTCTATAGTGGCGTCTTCATTGGGAAAGCTTTTAATTGGCAAATCTCCACTCTAACACTAAAGAAAATGTCTGTCAGACCCTAATATTTTCTTTCCCCTCTTAGGTGTGGCTTCCGTGGAGGCTACATGGAGATTATCAACATGGACGAGGAAGTGAAGGCCCAGCTGACCAAACTGGTGTCAGTCCGCTTGTGTCCGCCTGTTCCTGGACAGGCTCTGATGGATCTGGTGGTCAACCCTCCGCAGCCCGGGGAACCCTCGTACAACAACTTCATCAAGGTACACAGTCCACATTCTACTACCCTCATTATTTACAGTAGGATGGGACAGGTAATCAATACAGGGATGTTTTGCAACATGATCTCCTGTCATACGTTTTCAATATATTTGACACCAATATAATCACATTTTCTCTCAAGTGTATAGTTAATTTCTATTGCTGTGGAATATGGATGTAAGATAGCAATTTTTATATTATAATTTGCTTATTTGAGTATTATTTTTTGAACAGATTAAAATAATTTCACTGTCACTGTATTTTTCCTTATGAAGCTGTTTTGTTTTTTGACAGTTTAGATTTTTTACAACTTTATTGTTATCATATTTGTGTATAAATGATATGCACCTGAAATTTGCTGGTGCCACAGCTGTTGCATGTGTTTTCTGATTCTTTTAACATCTGTCTGACTTTGTTTTTCTCTGAACATCTATGTTCTTTTATTGTATTATTTTCTTTTCTTCCTCTCACATGCAGGAGCGCACCGCCACTTTAAGTGTCTTAGCCGAGAAGGCCACGCTTACAGAACAGATTCTCAATACGGTGCCTGGGATCAGCTGCAATCCTGTGCAGGGAGCTATGTACTCCTTCCCCAGCATAACCATCCCTGAAAAAGCCATCAAAGAGGCCACAGTCAGTCCTTAACCTACTCTTTTGTTTTTTAATGATTCAAGTTGTCTGTATCCTTCAAGGAAATTACACTGATTAAGGGGGCAAAATATAATACATGCTGCAGTTATACAAGATATTTTTCTCAACACTCACACAAATCATTCTGTCCACTGATCACGTCACTTATATTTATTTTTATGGCTTTAATAGCCCTCAATCTCCCACATCTCATGTTATAAATTAAATACTCATGGAAACATCTAATACACTACACCATGCTGGATTAAATTACTCTTTATCCAGGTTCAGTGCACTGTGCATCCACCACGTGGTTTGCTAAAGGGAACAAATGATTTCCAATAGCTTGTGTTTCAATTCTGTCCCAAGGTTGACTGCTCAGTTGGAATTTCAGGGAGGGCAGATCCACCGAGCCACTGAGAATCTGATTAGTCTTACAGAGGATAAGGTCAGAGTAAAGCTGACCTACTGACATCTGATCAATCCCAGTGACGGTGCTTGCCATCGAGATCAAACAGTCACAGCGTTGCTTTGTGTTGAGCCATGTAAACCACCTTAAAACACATACTCAGTTAAAAGACAGAGCTTCTTTAGCAAAACATTAGCATTAGCAGCTTCCAGATACGTATAATAATCCCATGTTACCCGAATTGCAAGCTTCAACATCATAATGTTTCTTTTTCCTCTTTGTTAGGAAAAAGGTCAGCAACCAGATATGTTTTACTGCATGAAGATGCTGGAGGAGACTGGGATTTGCCTCGTTCCTGGAAGTGGCTTTGGCCAGAGGGATGGAAGTTACCACTTCAGGTAAGGAAGTGTTCAGGACTGCAACTAACTTATTTTAGATTATTCATTATTCTGCCCATTATCTTCTCGATTATATATTCATTTGATCGATGAAACTAAAGAAAATAGTGCAAACCAACAGTCCGAAGCCGAAAGGTATTCAGTTTTTTGTTAGACATAGAAAGCAGCAGTTGTCTTTCTTCTTTTTTTACATTTAAATGGCTGAATCCATAATCTTTTGGCATGTCTACTTGGAAAATAGTTTAAATGATTACTTGATTATCAAATGGTTGCAGACTAATTTGGCCAGAATTTCCTTTTATATTCACTACTTTGTTTGAAAAATATATTTAAATTTCGGCATTAATTGTAAGCGTCTTCAACTGGCTGCTTGGGAAAAAAATTGTGCTGAGGTTCAAGGAAGAGAATGATTGTCTTTTCACAACAGAACATTTTCCCTGTTGCACTCTCTCTAGTTATTGAATTACTTCTTTAAATGATTCTTAGGTGATTCTTCAAAGTCCATAAAAATGTTTTTTTTTTTTCTTCTCCTGCCTGCCCAGAATGACCATCTTGCCACCGACAGATAAGCTGAAGATCCTGCTGAACAAAGTGAAGGAGTTCCATCAGAATTTCACCCAGCAGTATTCCTAAATTTCCACATCTGATAGACCACCAACCACAAAAGAAACACTGCCAAATCAGATTCACTAATAAGTGCCTTCTCTGCTCGGCTCTGGTGGTCTCTATGATGATGCACTTTAGCCTTTACTCAACTATCTCATATCGACATTAACAGACGGTACAAAAGTGTGACTCATTTGTGTCGAAAACAAAACAAAACTGGATAAAGACATGAATTTAGTGTTTCAGTTGATTATGACAAAAAAAATAGCTTCAACTTGTTGTTTCAACTTTGAAGGATGTACTCTATATTGTAGGTTTGTGTATTTTTACGAATGAGAAGTAGCTCGTTTTATGTTTGTGCCAAACTAACAAAAATAGACAGAAGCTACAACTGAAGGAAAGGTAATGCTGCTTAAAATGTTAAAATAGTTAAAATATTACATTCCTACCTACTTGACAAGGAAAATATGCCAGTAAGTCCCATTTGAATGATGATTCAGAAATGGATTTGTAAAACCAAAATAAATGTCTTGATATTACGTCTCAGTATATTGTGTTTTTTTCATGTTTGTAGAGTTTACAATAATACTAAATAATAAGACACGAACATTTATGGAAAACTGTTACGGTACTGCAGGTTTTTATAAAACAAGGTTTTATTTGAACAATTGTTATACATTTTCATTATTAGTTTTTTTTTTCTTGTTTGAGTTGGATATTTTGACCCTTTTTTTTGCTTCAGTTTTCATTCCAAGTCAAAC
This sequence comes from Scomber scombrus, assembly GCF_963691925.1. Taxonomy (NCBI): domain Eukaryota; kingdom Metazoa; phylum Chordata; class Actinopteri; order Scombriformes; family Scombridae; genus Scomber; species Scomber scombrus. The sequence goes on from NC_084980.1 coordinate 17,697,332, forward strand.
ATAAACTTTCAGTGGTTAGTATGTTTCCGTCTGTGGGTTCATTACACAAAGCATCATTAAAACATTACTCGTCAAAGGTAACAAACACTGAGGCTTTGTTTAAAAGTAATCAATAAAACACACCCTTGGTAAATTCAGCACGTTCAAGGGTTTTACAGCCTTATTTGGTCTGATACGCTCAGCAGTAGATGGTGGCTAATGTTAACAAACTTTTGATAGAGATCACCAAGTCACTTAAGTGAGTTTATGACTTTTCTGTACTTGTGCTAGTGTTACAATTTAGTTTGACCTCTTTATGGCAGCATACAACTCAACATTGACATATTATCACCTTCTGAAGTAGTTGTGGAAAACATATTGGCAAGCAATTGTACTTATACACCCACAGAGCAACATAAGCATTCATTTGTCATGTTTCTGGCCAACTGGCGAATGTAAATTCAACATCCACTGTCGTTTTAGCTCTGTTTTGCTCTCTACCCATTTCTGAGGGATATACCTAGGTTTTGTTGCAGCTAAATGCTCCACCATATTTGCCAGCTGATTTAGTCTGTTTGTAGTGTAGGGCTGGGCAAATGTTATACTAACAGTGGGTTCACGAGAGATTTTCATCCTGGTTTGCAGGATCAGAAAACATATATAACATATAACAATATGAGATCACCAGGTTATGCAACTTTTATACAGTTCGGGGGAACTACAAAAAAGTGTTGCAATTATCTGTGGGTTTGTCACTACAAGCAACCCCCTTCACCTTACACATAGTCATTTAATCCATTGTTAATATAAAAGTATTGATTAGTGCAGCTCTAAAGGTGGAGCAACCAACTGAATATCTCTTCCCCTCACCTCTCCCTTTCAAGCGTGAAGGATAACCTATGGGGGCTGCAAAACTCATGGAAAAAGCAGTTGAGCCAGCAATTGATTTGTCCATTCCAGGCTACTGTAGAAACATGGCAGTGTAACATGGAAGACGAACCTATGTAGATATAAACAAAGACATTACTTTTTTAGCATGTCTAGATCTAACTCCACTCAAATGCACAAACTTATTTAATTCGATGTTTATAAACCAATCACAGTGTTCCACATCATCTAAAGTGGAATGTAGTAGAGCCACACCACCTTTTTCACCAAGCATAAACAACCATGAGGCAAGAAGGAAATGTAAGGCACATTTGTATCTGTTAATCGTATTGATATTGGAATGAACAGGATAAAATAACACAAAATAAAGTATATAAATTATGTAATTATTTTACATTTCTGCCAAGTCCGTTCCACAAGATACTACATACTGCACCTTTAAAGCTACTGACTGAAGAGAATCTTAAATGAAGGAAATTCAATGTAACATCCTGTAATTGCCACTTGAGGCCACAGTATCAACTTGCAGAGAGTCTGAACTCCTGATAATTAGCAAAGTAATACAGACTATTCAAATTTGACAGTAAAAAGTGAGGTTGCTCCTCAGATCACATCCAGATATATCTGCTGAAATTGCCACCTCTAACAATGATGTTTTTCAGCTTGATTTCAGGCTCAAAATGTTTAAAAGGCTCAAGAATAAATAGTTTATCAACCACTTTTATTGTCTCTATTAATCTGTCATCAGTTTTATTGCCTAGTCTGCACTTTCAAAGCAAGTTGGGATGATGGATGGTGTGTGTGTGTGTGTGTGTGTGTGTGTGTGTGTGTGTGTGTGTGTGTGTGTGTGTGTGTGTGTGTGTGTGTGTGTGTGTGTGTGTGTGTGTGTGTGTGTGTGTGTGTGTGTGTGTGTGTGTGTGTGTGTGTGTGAGTGTGTGAGTGGCAGGGAGATTGAAAGACCATAGAGAGAGTGTTAAAGTGAAGCATGCAATTTGAAGGGGTTTTCTGCTCTCTTCCTCTCTACTCCACAGCGGCTGTCAGCTTTAATTATCTTTGACAAAGGGCCTCCTGAATCCTAATTACATGAGCTTTGTCTTTCCTGGAGCCCCTCACCATTCACTCCAGAAGCATGACGTGCTCACACGTTCCAGTCCTCTTCACCCTAAATTAATTGGGGGCGTTGCGTTTTCTCTTTCATCCTCTGACACCTTTGGGGAATCAAAGGTCATCATTAGTTCGGGTGAGCATGTAGGGCAACATTGAGACAGTCATGCATCACACATCAGCGCTGTCATGGGGCTGTCCTGGTTATGACAATGACCATACTTTATTCGCTGTGTATAGTCGTATATGAAGCGACTCATATGAACGAGCGGAATGGCTTATTGACACCCAGTGACGTCTGTGAATTATATTGTGTTCATTATTCTGTACGTGAGGACAGCGGTGTCTGTAAGAGTCCTTTAGCTGGTCACGTCAGCTGGCATTTAGCTGGGAAATGTAAAAAGGTGATCCAACCGGAAATGTCATGACAGACTCACACCAAAGATATTCGATATCTCAACTCAAATTAATTCCTTTTATTAGGGCCCGAGCGGCGACTGCAAGTTGCCTGGCGAAAGCCCTATTGAAATTGTAATGTTTATTATTATTATTATTATTATTATTATTATTATTATTATTATTATTATTATTATTCCGACATTTCGTGCCCCAATTTCGCCCCTTTCCCAAATGCGAAAATGCTTATACTTTTGCACGGACGTCCGGCCTCATCCGAAATTCGATATTTTTGGGTGGTCGCACATGGTCGACGCAGAATGGCGGAATAGCGCCCCCTATAAAGTCCAAAAATGCCCATAGGGAATTTTGCTAACTTTGTCCTATGCTCACAAAATTCGGTACACATATGTATTATACCCACATATGCAAAAAAGCCTCTTGACCTCATGACCTCAACCCAACAGGAAGTCGGCCATTTTGGTTTTGATTTTTCCCGCCTAAAATTAACTCCTCCCACAGCGTTCGCCCGATCAAGTTCAAATTAGGTACGCAACATCTCCAGACCTAGCTGAGCTTAAGTTGTGCTCTGCGCATCCGTAGGTCAAAGGGCGTGTCTGCCAGGGCTCAACTAACTTTGGCGTGCTCGCCATGTACATACGAGTGGCTCTCACGCCCACATACTTCATCCAATCAGCTTCAAACTTGCTGGACATGATGATGGCTCCGCCCTGAACGTCCCGATATATTAACTTCCCACGTAACTCATAGCGCCCCCCGGTGGTAACAGGAAGTTAACTAAGATTCATTAAAATTACATACTTTGCCCCATCAACTTCATTCAGAACCAGTTGGTGAAGCTACATTATGAAGACTGTGAAGCTACGAGTAATGGCGTCCGTGTGGCGACGCGGCGACCATCAATTCCTCGCCATGAAAATACGTTTGGCTTTTTGATGGCTTTATTGAACTCGTATCATCATGAAAATTGGTACACAGGTCCAGGGTGCCGACCTCAACGTCTCCATTCGCTCATAGGCGATCTCACTCGTGTCGCCCCCTAGTGGAAACAGGAAGTGCCATATTTTACATCATCATTGTGCGATTTCCACAAAACTTCACATGTGTAATCACTGTCCCACCCTGAACGCAACCGCTTGTGTTTTGTTACACTCTACTGCCCCCTGGTGGATGAACCATCAACCTCTCATAACTCCTTCATGCTTTGTCCAATTCACTCCAAACTTCACATGACTGATGAGTGGCCGCCCTGAACACACCAGACCATATGTGTAACTACCTGTGACTGCCCCCTACTGGATGAACGAAACATTGCATTTTTGGCCTCCTTCCAGGTTTTTTCTCACTTTCTGCTTCACGCCACAGCCCCGCCATGCCTCAGGCCCCGCGGTGGCATGGGTGAGCGAGGGCCCGCCATCGCCGCTTGCGGCTGTAATTAAAATATATTATTTCAGTATAAAGGATATACTAATATAGCAGATTCATTTCCTCACATAGCACAGTGATGCATGACTTAAAATACTTATTAAACTTACTAAGTGAACAGTAATTGTGGTAATTGGTTCTCCTTCCCTGTGCAGGAGTCAGTTTTAAACAATATCAACTATTTGCTGAATTTAGAAATACTAGGGTTATGTGACTAACTTTAATCAAATGTCCCACTTACCTAATTCTCCAAATGAAGTGCCAAATAATACCTTTTCATGAACCACACAGTTGGAGGTTAATGCAGATTTACTGTAAAACTTAATTCATTGGTCAATATATTATTTTGGTCACTTGGGGGCAGCAAAACAAGCTGCAATCATAACATTGACATAATCACCACTTTATAAAGTTGTGACGGTGAACATGTTAGCAAACAGTTGCACATTCACACATCCACCAGATCAACATTGTGAATCCCCAAAATGTATTATCTTTCCAGCTCTGTTTTTGTCTCTCCAAAGAGAGATGTTTGGCTCTTTAGCTGCTAAGAGCTAGAATACAATAAAATGCACTGTAAAACAGACGATATTTCTATTTGGTTTTATCACAATCAGCAGAGCGACAAATTAGATATAGTCACTTGGCCCATTGTTAAGAAAAAACACACAATATAAAAAATGTTTTGTTGTGCAGCTTCAAAAAGACAAATAGTTTAAAATGTGGGTTTTGAATTGACTCTAAAAAACCCCACTGGAAGTAATTCCTGACAAGGAAGGTAGATGCATAATAGTATCAGGAATATATTATAGATATTACAGATGTAGTGTGTATCTAACAGTAAGATATCTGGAGAAGATTTAGTATTGAGTTTTATAAATGTTTTCAGGGTGCTTTGACTTTCTGACAATGCTATATAATGACTCAACTATAATCTAATGTATATTATGGATATGATAAATAAATTAATAAATTAATATTCAGATAATATATTATTAACTCGTTCAATCCAACAGTCTCAGTGACACACTTTTTAAGCTCATAAATGATTTTTGGCAATCTTATATGGCTAAATATATATTATATAAATATACATATACATATATATCTTACATTTAAAAAATTGGAACAAAATCGAAACAACTCAGGTAAACTGTATAACTTTTCCTGCCCATTTTGCCATAACTAAATTATCTTGGAATTAATATAATTTCCCCCATTGAGAATATATTCGAGATAAATGGTCCTAAACTGATTAAAACTATTACAGTAGATCTTACCAGATTGGGAACACTTTTGCTATCCTTGTGGAGCAGAGATAATTAAAATAACGTTTTCTTTTATGATATCTTCGATTCCTCTTACATTACATGAATATTGGTTGAAAGAAATTAAAAAGTGTTTTATAATGTTTCTTTTGGAGAATCAAAGACCAAACTGGAAAGACATAGAAATAAAGGAGGATTGGGAATAACAGAAATATATACATATTTGGCCTTTAATGGAAAATACCCCATGCTCTGGGCCTATCATGGCCAGTGTAATTTTTGCAGCTGGATGTGGCTGGAGCAGAAAGTTGCTGGTGAGAGTAAAAAAAACAAGTATCCCTTTTTTCTTTGCAGATTGTACATAGGTCATTACAAACATTAAGAGCCCAATTATTACTTTTTTCATTTTAAATGTTTTTTCATGTTAAAGATAACCCAAAAGAAATGTACAATTGATGGATTAGTTTTGCATTCATGTCCATTATAGGAGAACCCATTATTCACTGCTGGAGAGAAGACTCTTATTGGTAAGGAGTGGGAAAGCCATGATGCTAGGAATCTGGGCAAAATTGTAAAGCAGGAGATAATAATGATATTCAATTAGCTTAAAATTTAATTTCAACCTTAATGATTTGTATTTTCTGCAGTACATACAGCTGAATTCTATACTACAGAAACTCATATCTTAAGGTACCATTGCTGGCCTCAGATGAAGATACAGATATGACATTAAAAGAGATTGTAACAAATAAAAGCTCAGTACATAAACTTTACAAACTTATATCTCTATCAGATGATGTACAGATGATGAGATTTTAAACTGAATATATGTAACTCCCCAGAAGCTGATGCTGATGCTGTCAGTAAGTCAGATATATGTTGGCATGGCTATGTGTTATAGCACTGCCCACAAATAAGACAGTTTTGAGTAGGAAAAAAACATTATGTTCAAAATTAAATGTAGATGTGTCACTATGCTCCAAAATGTGTTTGCTGGGAGTTTAAGTGGATGGATTAAAATGTGCAGAAACACAACATCTGACAACATTGGCTTTCCTTTTTGTGGAAGAAAGATCATTCTTATGAACTGAAAAGTAAGACAATCAAATTGATTTTGTTTGAATCAATGGCTGAAGGACTTAACAGAGCTGATAATGATGGAACGTGTGGTCTGCATCGAGACAATGGCTTAGATGGACCGTGGACACATATATAAGACTATATAAATAAGGGACATTTAGGTTAAGACGTGATTTGACTGTTCAAGATGTAAAGCCAGTACAATGAAATAGAAAACTGATCCATAGGTAGAGTGAAGAAGTCCTGTCAAGAAGGATTTATGATAGAACCTCTGGTGTACTGCTCTTGTGTTGTGTATTTGGCATTTGTGTTGTTTGTATTTGGTAGTTTTTCTTGTGATGAATGCATTTTTATTTTCTTTTATTTGTCTATGTGTGACATTTCCTACATCAATTAAGGCACTCACATTTATTCTGAGAGGCCAGACCAATCTTGCATCAAGGAAGTACAGATGCATGGAAACGTGGAAAAGTTGCAAACACAGTCTCTCTCAGATATGGACAGACACACAAATTGAACAATTTTTTTTTTTAATGAAATACATCAGTGTGGCATGTTTGGACACCCTAAGAGTTCTGAAGTCTTGGATTCTTTTTACAAGGTCTCAGACATTAATCAGTTTGTTAGGCCTAAGGCATTTCAACAATTGTCATTAGGAAATGTCAGCTGGGGCCAATTTCAAAGCTTTACAAATAGTCTGACTCTTCAAACCTTGTGTTAACACTCAGCAACCATGGGTTCCTCTAAGCAACTGTGTAAGACTGACAATTGAAATTATTGATGCCCACAATGCAGGGGAAGGCTACAAGAAGACAGTAAAGCGTTGTCAGCTTGCAGTTTCCACAGTGTGAAATGTAATGAAGAGATGGCAGTTTAGGGGAAGATCAAGAAAAAGTCAGTAGAAGAAAACCTTACCTGAGTCATTATCATAAAATCCAATTTCAGAAGCAACAGAACATCTACAGAAGCCTGATGTAATTGAGTCTGGATTTGTGCTGTTGACTGATGAAGTTCAAATATAACTCCTTGGCCACAATCATCCATCCATCATACTTTGGGGTTGTGTTGCAGCCAGCAGTGCAGGAAACATTACATGGGTGGAGGGAAGGAAGAATGGGAGAAAATCCCAAATATAAAAATTTAAAGACTTTAAGCTCACTACAAAAAAATGTTTGCCACAAACAAACAAAAAAAACATCAGAAATACTAAATCATCCAGGTCTGCTTTTGTTGTTGTCTTGCATATTATCATTATGATGTAAATAAAGTGCTGGACCTGATGCATTGTTGGCAAAGCGCAAATGAGTCAGGGGAACAATTCGTTAGCATCTCCATTCAACAACCGCATTGTTTTTGTGAAGGTCTGATGTGTGGTCAAGGTTGAGCCAGACTGTGTTGTTGCAATCACTATGTTGAACAATAATTTGCATTTAGTTGAGGTGTAATTGCAGATCAGAGGAAAGAAACAGATATCTGTTTCCCCTTTCATGTGTTTGGTTGTTTCTAAATGTAGATCTGATTTGTGCCCAGAGATTTAATGTTTCCCTATTGCGTCATCTTCTCCACTTTTCTCTCTTTTTTGTGAAACAAACAGAAACTGGAAAAACTACATCAACAACTCAAGTTTAAGTGGACATAAAAGCCAGACAATTACCAAAGAAGTTGAAGAAAAACACCCACCTTTAAGATATTAAAGGAACATTTTGAGATGGCACAACATTTTGATGAGAGAATCAATTACATGTTCATATCTATTGGGAAATATGAAGATACAATATCCAGCTGCTAGTTAGCTTAGCTTAACATAAAGACTGGAAATGGCGAAACATTTAGTGTGCCTCTGCTCTAAGGCAATAAAGTCCACTTACCATCTAACATTATATCTTGCTAGTTTATTCATTCCAAAAAAATCTGCAAAAGTGATACATTGTGGTTTCACAGACTGTTTTGTGTTGGACTACTTGGTGGGGTGCATCGATGAAGATTTGTCAGGTTCCCAGACAACCGGATTTATACTTTGGTGTTTTTTACATGTATTAAACAAAAGAGATGTTTTACCTTTGGACAGAGCCAGGCTAGCTGTTTCTCATTTTCCAGTCTGTACACTAAGCTAAGATAGCCTGCTGGCTATAGGCTCATATTTAACGCTTAGAGATGAGAGCGGTATCAAGATTTTCATCTAACTCTCACCTTCATGACCAGTGAAAATCATAGCATTCTTAGTATTTGTCTTCTTCAAGCAGTTAAAGTTTTAAATCACACAGCTAACAACATAAATCACTTACACATCAGTTTACATAATAAAATTTTCCATGGAGCCTCAGGAACCAGTGAGAATAATGAATATTATAAGTTTCATAGCCTTTATTGGTGTACCAGTTTATAAAGGAACTGGGTCATGAAGTTTCCTTTTGATATTTGTGGCTGATATCCTTTAAAAATATAGGTTACGGTCACCTTAACATAGTTCTTTAATCTTTTTTTAACCTCTACAACATGAAAAGGAGCTATTCACATCATGACACTCAAGATGGTAAATGGAGAAAGGTAGGATTGAAAAAAAGTGTGGCGGGGGGGGGGGGGAGGGAGTGATGATAAAGAGATTGGGTGATAAATCTTGTTCTGATCAGGTTTCTCTGGTGCCCTCACACCTCAGTCTCTTTCTTGGGGTAATTAATCAATCCCAGACTGGAGGCATTGATCGGCCTCTTGCGGCCCTTGGTATGTTTACACTCCTCAATTGTATTTGCCACTAAGCCCCTCGCTGCCGCTCAATCTCATCGGCAGAAAATGTGACACTTCGCCCTCTGATACCATCAGCAAAACAGTGCATCGATTGACATCTCGATGAAAATCAATCTACTTATTTCTTGTTGCATAGAGGATTTAGGTTTTGTTATAATCCTTTGTTGTAATCTTTTATTCCAGGTTGCAATACATTAAGTTTTATTGTGAGCAATCAAAACACTCCTGGAATGTAGGGACAAGCATTTCCCCACAGACAGTTTTCGTTTTACTTAGATATTTTCCACATTGTCATGATACTGTTGACTATTTTAAGTATTTTTGTAATTTGCATACTTAAAAAAAAACTTTATCAACTAGATCCTTTACTTAAGTAATCTTAATGATATAAAAATGTTAGTAAAAGCTGCATTCAAATATTTGCTTGAGTAAAAGTACAGATAGATGGAAAAATATACTTAGAATAACAGAAATAAAGAACTCATGCAGCTTAATGGACCCTTTTAGAGTTCTATATATTATTAATACTAATGGATTACAATGTGCAGCATTTCAATTTTGCAGTTGATGAAGGTGAAACTCATTTTAGCTACTTTATATACTTATCCACTTTATAAACGTTTATATTATTCTTTAAAAATGGATAACATTTAATTTGACAATCTTTGTATGAATTAAATGAAAGTGTAACTTTTTTTATATATATATACATTTTTTATCTGGAACGTAACTAGAAATTATAGCTGTCAAATAATTGTCATGGGATGAAAAGATAGGAAAAAACCATAGTGGAGTAGAAGTATGCATAAAGTAATATAAAATAGAAGTATTCAAGTATAGTATGCCTTAAAATTTGTTTTTTTATAGACATTACGTTACGTTACTATTGTTTGTAAAAATCCTATCCAGTTTACTCAGCACATTTTTCTATCATGTGTTTTTCAGTTTTTATTTTTAATCTTGATGTGTCCCACTGTCCTCTACTGTTGAACTGGCACTGTGGAAACTTCAGTGGTTTTACGGTGATATTATAGTTTAATATGTTGGTATGACAATTTTAAACACATTTTAAATATCAAATATCAGAATATGTTGGCTATTTGTGATTCAAACCTGAAGATTATCATTCATGTTGGGTCAAATGAGTCTTCCACCTCTACTAGGTAAGTTTCTTGCTTTTTGTTAATTGTTTGTGTTTGTTTGTTTGTTTTAGTTTATTAAGCCATGCAGATCTTTGTGCATTGTACCACATATCCCCTTCATATAGCTGGCATTTCATATTTTTTGTAAACCATTTGTATTATTTTCTATATTATCACTAAACCTCTCACAGGATGCAACACATGATTCAACATCTTATTCACAGACTGTTTGAGAGGGATGACGTGTTTGGCTTTGAGCTCCTGCTGGAGGACAGGAGGATGCTTCAGAGAGGAAAACATGATATTTAAATTTAATTAGAAACACGAAACAGTAGAAATTATAAATCCTTGATAAACAAGCAATGAGCAGCACTGTTGTACAGCCTTGTTGGCCTGTAAAAGCAAAGGATATTCAATAGGCATTGGATATCAAGCACTATCAATGACAAGTACATAATGGATGCATATGAGGAAACTGTTTTTCTGCAAGGGCAGACATTCAATTCCTGTGCAAAAAAGCCTCATTAATGGAATAAAGACTTGGAATATTATATGTCAACTTTTTTATGATCACTTTCGGGGACATTAAATACAAGCAAATCTGAAAAGTCATTTTCCAAATATTACCTGGAAAATCACCACAATAACAGAGAAAGATGCACTGTAAAAAAAATCTCCATCTTATTATTTCAGTCTTTAATTGAGTCCTAAAATCTTATTGTCTTAAAACAAAAAACAAAGATTTTGAATGTTCCAAAAGGGTGTCCAGGAACAATTTTTAAAAAAGCAAGGAAATATATTGGAATCACTATGTTCACTGCATTGTCAGAGTTTTCACCAGGAGCTATTTTTCTCTACAAATTTGTGTACTTGAAGCTTTGAATACGATGTGTCTCCTGAAAGCTTGAGCTGTAGCCTACATGTATTTTGGGATAAACTCATTGCTTGATATTTTGGACAAATCTGAATTAAGTGTCCTCTGGAGGTCCACATGTGAACAGAGTACATTTGAAAAACACAAATATCTCCCACAGTGTTGATGAACAGCACACTGACACGAGCACATGCGCACAAATCAAGGTGAGCAATTGTTCACTTGTCAGCGAGAAGCAAATAATGAGATCAACAAAACAATCACCAATTACACCTTATTTTCACATGAATGAAAAGCTCCTGCTCTCCAACTAAAGTTGAACGATTGCGATCGCTCCTCTATCTTAAGTAAAGTACAGGACCAGCTTTGAGTGGGCGGTGTGGTAACGCATTATGTTATCCCGCCTGCTGAGCTGACTTGTCTTGAAAACAGGGAGAGAGAAAAAAAGATAAACACAAATTCTGAAGGAGCAGAATGTGTGAAAAGTACTGAGGGATATGCAACTTATCACATGGCTACCCGGCACACATGGGGTTTTATCAGTTGATCAACACTTGGGTGTTAGTGGTCACATAATATTGCTGTTTATATCCCTCGTTGGTAATGAGAGGTCCATTCAGTTTCCTTCCCATTCACCAGATAAACTGCTTGACGAACCTGTCTCAGCTGTGATTGTCATTACCACAATTGTGCCCTGCAGCCAGCCAGGTCAGGCCCCATAAATGTCATACATATTTCATGCAGCATCACATTTATCTGGCAAAAGGATTTTTAAAATCTTTTTTTTAGATTGAAATCACGCCTCATATTTCATTAGACAATCGAAAAAGCCTCCGGTCTGTGGTCAGATGGGCTCCATGTTTTATTCATGTCCTCTGAACATCTGCTTGTCCGGATGTCAAATATCATCAGGCTCCCCCAGGACTCCTGCCTGACTGGTTGTAAATGAACTCCAAAGTCGAAACTCAAAACAACCTGTCAGAGCTCCCAACCACCAGAGGAATCTTTAAATACGTTGGCGGAGGTGAGCTGAGTAACTAAGATCTTGTGCTGGGAAAGAGCGATGAATGTCAACTATGGACAAATAAGGAATTAAACATGTGCACTCGGATTCAGTTGGTGTGATACTGTGAAAAGCTTCTAATAGCTGCGTCTTCTTCCTACAGCTTTTGGTGGATTTTGACACTGCTGTTTGCTCTGGCTTCTGGTTGACAAGTCTCCCTGAGTCACCGGAGGCTTGTGCCAATTGGAGGAAAAGAGCCTGACCACTAACAAGTGCTCACTGACTCATAGCCGCCACAGTATGTCCCACTGTGTTTGTGTATGTGTGCATGTGTGTCTTTATATACTGTTCTATTATATAATCATTCTGTTTCTCACTTTGCACCCTTCCTACAGAAAATGTGTTCTTTTATATATGATCATGTATTTTAGCTCACATGGCGTGCCCTCTCAAACTACTGTAATAACAGAGATTCATGAATTAAACAAAATAACATGAAAACAGGAGATACTGAGAGGAAAGAATACAACCAATAAAGATGACGAGTATTTTAAAGGGGTATTGTGAGAGGATTCTCACAGTATTCTGAACAATTATTGGCATCCATTTTTGCAAGACTAATTACAATCATCCATAAACTCCCATGGACTTTGACTGCATTGTGTGAGTATCCACGGAGGTCATTTTTAGTTTTTGATGACCTTTAAAGCCTCTCAAAACCAAAATTAAAAATCCCCTTCAGACATGTTTGAAGTTGTATACACTGCTTTGACTAGACTCCTTTAAAAGCCTTAAAAACACACCCTACCCTTCTCCCTCATTGAAAAATCCAGAATCTATGAATATGCAAATATTTTTAATTTCTAAGGGTTTACTACTACTACTACTACTACTACTACTACTACAGACAAGATGTCTTCCCCTTCAAAGAAAAGTGTATGTGCTCTGCAGGCTTCAAATTTCCATACCACTTGTGTAAGTATTGGAGCACAATAGGCTCCGAAATGTTTGTGATGTCACAAATCATGCTCCTAGGTACACGCCTAAAACTAAGATTTAAGGTGAGCTCAAAGATACTTTCTCCCTTCAGCAATCGAATGTGAAAACAGCTTTCTAGTGTCAAACTCTGCACATACATCATTCTGCTCAGTGAAACCCAAACATCACAGTGAAGCAACAAGAATAAACACACCTTTCTGACTGAAGGGGGGCTTTAAAGATCAGCAGAAAACATTCTTAGTAAGAGTTTAACACTCAAAACCCCAGATAAACTGGTTCATCAGGACTGTGCAGGTGCGTGTTGATCAAATTTGATTGACAGTAGACTGACAACATCAGCAAACAACCCACCAGCTGTCATCAGATTCTGATTCAAATAATTGCTGAATCCTGATTGGTGCGTGGGTTTACGTGACATTACCAAACGAGCCCCAGCCACTTCAGACCAGTGAAGAAATCTCTCAGAAATAACCAAATCATCTAAGACTCCATCGCTCATAAGAAGTTGACAAAGCAGATTTTCAGGGCCTTTTCTGTTCTGTCTATTTTTGAATGACACTCAGTTTTACATTCATTTTCTTAGCATAACAGCTTGCAATGCTGAAAATATGGAACACAGTGTGGTAATTTCTCTGGTGGCCTTCAATGACAAGTTGTAGCTGGGATCAAATTAATTGCATCTTTCTAAAGGTTCAACAGAGATTTAGCTCTCTTCAAGCTAAAACACATTGACATTTTATAAGTTAACTATGTTGTCAACTTTATGCTCAAAAGAAATAACCTTTATTATCAAACCTGTATTAACTGATTTATATGGCCACCTGGGGGCAGCGGACACAAACTGTAAACACAACACAGAAACATCCTTTTAAAGGGAAAATTCAATGTTTTTCTACCTGGACCATATTTTCCCATAATTTTGTGTTTAAATGACTAATGGGGACAACCATTTTTGAAACTGTTCCAGCTAGCAGCTGCAAAATCAGCTGTAATGTAATCAAGTCTGTTGTTGTTGTGTCTAACCAAGTCTCACTCAAGGAGAAGTCTCATTCTCATGAGTTGACATTTTTTGTAATCCAGCCATGACTTATTTTAGACCACACTAAGTTACACTTTCTGTACCCCAACACAACAAACTCTTCCCAGCACTCCTCTCTCCAATTTTTACTTACGTTTCCACCGGTGTCTTCTCCAGCAAAAAGTCACCTTTCATGAGATTTCAGATCGAACCTATTGAGAGAGACTTGTTTAGGCAGAATAACAAACCGATCAGATCGAGCAAAAGTTAAAGAAAAATGTTTTATTTCTCTATATGGTCCTTTCCCTAATGTTGTCAGACACTTCTTTAACAATCTGAACCTGTCAGTGGCAGACCAAGCACTTTTAGTGGACATGGATCAATGGGGTGCAATTGCCCTGTCGGATTATATTGCAGCCTGTTTCGCAGCATCCAGCTGCATCGCTCTTCCTCAATACTGGACCAATTTCAAAAATTGTTGTCCCCATTAGTCACTTAGACACAAAATGATGGGAAAGTAGGGCCAAGGATGAAAAATACCAGAGTTTCCCTTTAAGTTGATATGGCTGTGATCGTGTTAGAAAACAGAAGTTTATCAACATTAACATTCATTTGGAGTTGTATTTCTGGCCTCCTGACAAATTAAGTCCAGTATTCACTCTCTTTTTAGCACTGATTTCCACTAATTCCTCAGAGAAATATCTGACTTTTTAGCTGTTAAATACTCCACAGTGTTGTCTAACTAGTCCAGCTGGTGCTTGGTAAGTGGTTTAATAGAGGTACTTACTTTGTGTGATTTGTTGAGTGATCTTGCAGTAAAGTTATGGACTGTAAACCAAAACAATGAGCTGGAAATCATTCAAATAGTCCTTAAAGCTGAGGGGAGTTGAAGCCAGGTGATAATGGACTCTGGGTTCATCACAATGAATTAAAACTTTCACATTACACATAATCATGTGATCCATTGTTAACATAATAACAAAAACATTACCTAATTGTCGAAGTCCATCTAAAGCAGATACTTTCACCTTTTTCTGTTCTACCAAGAGCCAAAAACATGCAGGCCTACACATTTGTTTCTTTTCTACTGATATTGTTTTGGTTTTATTTGTCCTTCCCTTGATCCTTGAATCACCTCTTTACAAGTGTAATGGAAAATTATACTTCTCATATACTTTGTTTTAACTTGGCTGTGTAACAGAAAAAGTCCTGACCTCTTGACCTTTATAACCACGGTAGGAGAATGCAGAATTAAGGTTGTGTAGTTTGGTTGCAGTTGCTCAGTTCCGCCTTCGAGTTGAGACAATGGTCTAACCTAAAGTTGTGACTGCCATCTGTGGCGGGTGTGACATCGAGTGTAAATGTAAGTGCTTGCTGCTTGTTGTCCATTTGTCGACACAAACTCTTGATATCTTTTATGCATCAGTGAGAATTAAACTCTGTGAATAGATTTTATTACAGACATATTCTGTGTAGGACATAACTGAGCCACTGTAAAATGACATGCTTTTTATGTCATTGAGGTGTATATTCAAGTATATGCTGTATGTTGCCCTTATATTTTAAATACTCTGCAATGGTGAAACATAACTTTTTTTTGTTTCTGTTTTTCTGTCATTGTTAGTCATACTGTTAAATATATAGGATCAATGTATAACTGAACTGTTGGCAGCACAGGTTTATGGCAATGATTTTAGTGCACATCACATTTCTTAAAATGTAAATAATGAAGATCATTATTTGATTTTAACTTTTACCCACCACTTTTAATTAAGCTATATCATTTTTTAAGAGGGTCAGTAGTTCTGTTGGCACTTTTTGAGATCATTATTCAACAAACACACATTTCGAATCTCATCCGGGCGGCAATCAAAGCCTCCCTCCAAACAAACAAACAAATGGGGCTTTCTGTGTTTTTCCTTCTTGTTCATGTATCTCTCCACCTGGCAGTGAGGTGCCATTGACACAGAGTGACAGCCTCTGCATTCATGAGCACATCATCATCTGCCCTCCTCACTAAGAATTAGCCTCTCATCACTCAAACTTTACAAAAGCCACTTTATCTAGACAGGACTTGCTTTTAAAATCTTAAGAGATCAGCTGTTTGGATTGTTTTATGAATCAGTTAAAATTCAGTTGTAAATTTCCAGGAAAATATAGTATGCATGATATCTCTTCAGATACTCAACAATTTTAGATTTTGTTACACAGCTGCTAATTATGAATTCCTGTTCATAATTAATGAAGTGATCTCATCCTATTCTCCCTCTAAATGGCCCAGCATTCAGTCATTTCATCAGTATATTTGTATGAAGTCATCCTTCACTGCCAGCTCCTACTGACTCCCTCCTTCCTTTCAGTGGCTCTATAGATTTCTTTCTAATGATAAATTGGACATGGGGAACCACTGAGGTGTGCCCAGGTGCCAAAGGAGTATAGCTTTTTTATCTTTAATGGGCCTAATTAGGCTTAAGACCTTTAGAGCTGTTTGAATAAATGCTAAAAGCCTGTTGAGATTGTTTGTTACATTACAATAATCAATAAAAAACGAATACATACTCTGTTAAAACTCTGCTAAAGTAATCAGAGTAACTATCTCTTTGATTTCACAAACAAATCCATTAAAGTAAGGCAAGTGTCATTAAAATGTGAGTAGTGGCCCATATTATTTGTTCCATTTTAGTCACGTTTCAAAGCTGCATCTCTCTTTTGTTTTTCACTTTCTCTCTTTTGATTTAAGAAATTCACGGATTCTGTCCCATCCATCACCTCCACCCCT
This sequence comes from Scomber scombrus, assembly GCF_963691925.1. Classification (NCBI taxonomy): domain Eukaryota; kingdom Metazoa; phylum Chordata; class Actinopteri; order Scombriformes; family Scombridae; genus Scomber; species Scomber scombrus. Next base: position 17,714,053 of record NC_084980.1, read on the forward strand.
CCCCTCATTCTCTAAACACTGAAATGGGTAACATTTAATTTCTAGCCCATTCTCTCCTGTGGCACCGTGGTGGGCGGAAACTTGTGCTGCATAAACATAAAGCGTAGATTGTGTCTTTTTTTCATCTCATAAAGTCTTTTGTTGTTGTTTTTCTTGCGGTGAGAAGGTGGGGATGAACCAGTTGGACTGATACTACAGCGCGTAAAAGTTGTGGATGGTTACTTTTGCGCACAAACATTTAAGGGACTATTTTATCTCCAAAAATTGCAGTATCATACAGGATCAGGTCAAATTCTTCCCTCGGCAAGGGTATCGCTCACAAGCAGGCTGGAAGACCATCCACTCCGGAGAACACAGCGAATCCGCAGAGCGCAGATGATCGCAACTGGTGTTTGTGGCGTCGCGCTGGTGCTGGTGTTGGTGGTTCTTATACCGGTCGTGGTGAACTCCGCCGGGACTCCTGCCCGCTACGAGATGCTCGGGTCCTGCCAAATGGTTTGTGACTCCCACGGGACCACAGCCACGGCCGCGGCCAAGACGACCAACCCGATCAAAGACAACCGTCTGGTTCAGTCGCTTCCAACGTTCATCCAAGGTCCTCAAGGAGAGCCGGGACGCGTGGGGAGGATGGGTCCCAGGGGCCCGATTGGCGAGCCCGGGCCGCCTGGACCTTTTGGTCCGCCCGGAGAGAGAGGGGCACCTGGTCCTCCGGGTCCACCCGGTACACCCGGAATAAATGGACCCACCGGTGCCATCAGCGCCGCCACCTACAACACTATCCCAAAGATTGCATTTTATGCAGGACTGAAAAAGCAACATGAGGGATATGAAGTGCTAAAATTCGACGACGTAGTCACAAATCTCGGCAATCACTATGACCCCTCAACAGGGAAATTCACCTGTTCAATACCAGGGATTTACTTCTTTGTTTACCACGTGTTGATGCGAGGCGGGGATGGAACCAGCATGTGGGCCGACCTCTGTAAAAACAACCAGGTATGATACTTCATGAAATAGTATGAACGTTTCATTTTCTTTGCTTTACTCATGTATGTACAATAAAAATACTCATTATGTCGGGATTACAGACGTAATTTCATTAAAGAAAAGACTTCTTAATTGAAATGAAAACGACAGATGTGTCGTCAGTGAGATGACCTCACGGAGCTGTCCGCGGTTCTGATTTCAGTAAGTTAAAAACAAGTTTCATCAGCACAAATATCATGTTTGCTTACTTCCAGGTGAGAGCCAGCGCCATCGCCCAAGACGCCGACCAGAACTACGACTATGCCAGCAACAGTGTAGTTTTACATCTCGAGCCCGGAGACGAGATTTACATCAAGTTGGACGGCGGAAAGGCGCACGGGGGCAACAACAACAAGTACAGCACCTTCTCTGGCTTCATGTTGTACGCTGATTGAAACAAGGGAAACATCCGCTCTGCATATACTTTGCTTCACTGCTCATCCTCGATTCAATGTCAGTTGGATTATTAGAGACAGTGTTCACCATTTTCCATATTGCAAACGAATCAAGATGCTGAGGAAGTCATGCGTAAAAAGAAAATAACTGTACAGTGTAATTACAGAATTACAATGAGTTTTAATGTATACAGCTATGAACTGTACTCCTGTCGGCTTGATTAGTGTCGCTACTGCACCCTGAATTAACTGTTCTGCATTACATATTAAGTTTGCTGATATGTCAAACATACTGTAGCTGCTGTTGTAACACATACTAAGTGTTGATTCATTGTATTGACCTGTAGCACTCAATTATACAAGGTAAAGTTATATGCACATATTCACCAATCTCTTTACAATGTTGTTAATCCATATTGGTGCTTTAATTTAAAAAAAAAAAAAAAAGGTACCTGTTGCATTTTGAGTGAAAATGTTAAAAGATGTAAGTGATGCATGATTATAAAAGCTGACATTTTAACTCTGCACAGCGTAAAAACACTTTAAAGAGAAAATAATTCTGTAAATGTGTTGACGCACTGTCACAAAATGATCACTGTAACTCATTTTTCTTGTCTGTCTCAATATGACAGCTGGTTGGAGCGACAGGGTAGTTTGGTGGTTAGTCACCATCATAAAACTGGACAGTCACACTGACAGCAACATTCACTTGAACTGGATGACAGACATCGATCCGCCTGCTATTTGTTGAGCCACTCTAGGTATGATTGTCAGCTAGAATGTAAAATATGATGTTAAATTAAATCCCCTGGCTTTACTTCCTAATCGTCTCGGAAGATTAATCAAAAGTTACAGTTTTTCATGGTGCACAGTCAGCTGTGGCGATCACGCCATTGATCATGGTGTGAAGTCACCCTGTGAAGCCACCTGTTTCCCAGATGAGAGGAGAATGTGTCCTTCATCTGGGCCTCCACTAGACACCCACTGAGGGGCAACAGGACAACTCATCTAACACAGCCGCATTGTGTCGAGAGCAGAGCGGCATACTGATTACAAACACACTCATTATTTTCCTTCCATGTTTGCAGAACTGTCACTTACAAATACAAAGAAAGCAGCCACTACATTGACATTGAAAAATCAATTAGCACCACTGTAGACAAAACCTCAAGAGTGAGGAAAATATTTGCCTTCGATTGTATTCATATTTATGTGGACAAACAAAAGCTTTTTTTTTGTTGTTGTTGCCAAAACAAGACAGCTAATGAGAGGCACTGTGATCCTGCAAGGCTCCTTTATATAATTAGCTTACAAAGTGAATCATGTGTAATCCCAAATATAAAATCAAGCTTGAACCTGTTCAAGTCAGTCTCCAGAAAAACTTTTCTTTTAAGTCAAACGACAACCTGTAATTACTTTTCATTCAAAGCTAATTACTGAATAAAATAAGAATAAACAATTTAGGACAACTCCTGTAAGCTCATTGTTTTAAGAGTCCAAAAGCACATTTATGAATCTGTCTGGACTGGTGATTATTGCAAGAATCTCAAAGTATTCATTGTGGGTTGTTGAGTCATGATGTGAAGATAAAGTTAAGGCTACATCAAAAACGCCTGCCTTGGGTCTCTCTTCTGCCTCATTTGAAGGTCAGCCAGCATTTTGGGTTGTCGATGAGGATCTTATCCACCTGGTGCTGCGTGATGCCCCTTATCAGCATCTTCGGCACAATGTTCTTCAGGATGTGAGAGTAGCCGTGGCCGCCGTACTTGGTCAGACGGTTCTTGGTGTGGATGTCGTGAGCGATCACTATCTTGTCCTCATAGCCCTCCTTTACCAGGAATGCCAAGCTGAATGTGAATGAAAATAAAAGTGAGACACAAGTAGCCTTTAAACAACACGACTTTTAGTTAATATTAAATGGAAAACTTTAATGGAAAGGTGGGGCGCGACGAACAGGAGGAAATTTGCCTTTTTTATGCCTATTTATTAATGCCTTTCTTTATTGACAACAAAGATCAAGCACTCAAAACAAAACACCCACACACAAACAAAAGAAATCATTAATAGCCTACATGTAGCCTAAATTAAAATAACATTAAATAGGAAACCTGGAGAAAAATGGAACCTGGAACCACAGTGCGAAAATAATGTTTAACGTCGGCATGTTAATTGCAGCGGAACAACACAAACTTCTACACGGAGAGGTAGGAGGCTAGTGTGGGCAATAATGTTAACGTTACAAAATGGATCAATTTGACCACAAAAGTTGGCAATCCAGCGCCAGCAGAGTACCACAAGACAGTTCATCACTGAACTTGATTTCAGCTTCATACATGCGCTCATCCTCCAAAAAGATATGAAATTCCGCTCTGAGCTCAATGATGCACGACATCACTTTGCCCCTGGAAAGCCTTGCTTCGCTGTTAAAACAACACAGAGGTATGATCCGCTCCCATTTCCTCACAAAGTGCGGAGAACAGTCGCACTATCAGGGGGTTTTGATCAAATTTACCACTCTCACAACCTCTGTCAAACACATCAGCATGGTTACCATTGACAAATTTAACCTCAAGCAGTGTTACTCACGCCTTGACTCTCTGGCTATCACTCGGCATGTCCACCTTTAGGTCATAGGGATAGTTCAGCATCTCAGTTCCAAACAGATCGTACTCGAGGTAACTCCCCATCTTAGCAAACTCAAGCAATTCACCCTCATCAAATATGGTCCTGCAGGAAGAGAACACACAGGTGATAAAGTTGACGTGTGGCATTTCAAGCAGTTCAAGTTTAACACATAAATTATTGTAAAATCAATGAATAATAATTCCACTGCATGACAGAAATAGGGCTTAATTTAGGGCTTAACTAATGTATAAAAACCTTAGAGTGTCATCATGTTTTGCAATTAAAGGTGACATAAAGGTCAGCTACAACACTTTTAATGAAATCCAAACAACACTTCAATTCCCAAACACAGCCAGCTGTATTAAGGCACTTCTCACCTGTCCAGGTGTGACATGACAGTTTTGCTGATGTCACCGCCGGCCTCCTGGAGAATCCGGATGACTTCAGCTGGAGCGGTAGGATTCCTGCCGGGATGGATGATAACGGGGCAGCCGAGCTGAGCCTGAGCGTGAGCTGTGGCCTTCAGCACCTTCTTCTCGCTCTCAGTAATCGGCCAGCCGGTGCCGATCTCTCCGATAACACCACAGCGGATGTCTGTGCCATCGGCGCCGTGAAGCACCTCGCTGACGATGATGTCGGTGAGCTGACGGGCAGGAAAATGAGAAGTTAGTCAAAGGAGAACGCCATCAGTCTGCTGCAGCTTTATCTACATATTAGATCATTAAAATTACACTTTTGTGGGTCCCTGCTCTGCTTGTTTATCAGACTTCATGCACATGGACAGCAAGTTAGGTTTGAATGACAATATCGAAATATAATAAATATGAAGATTATGTGAATATTCTCAGTGAGTCACTACTCGAAGACAAGACACAGCAGCTGCAAACATGATCAGATCAATCAGAAGACAGAAGAAACACAGAATGTGTTGAGAGAACCGGCGATGGATCAAACTCTCAGCACAACAAATTGATTCAGGATGTTCTAATCATATGACTGAGACATACGGTACAGCAGCCAATCCTAGACACACACACACTGATGAAGTTTTTAGATTTTTTTTTAGATTAAATTGTTTAAAACAGGTTTTCAGAGTGAGAGGTGGGCCTGACCAGGGGGGCTCCAAGTAATTTCCACTCGAGGCTCCATGAATGGAATAAAAAAAATTAGACAAAAAATACTAGATTTTATGTTCGTTATCAAAAAGACATCACAGCTTAATAGTGTGTGACTTGGTTAATGAGTCTGACGTACGTCAAACAGCAGTACCAACCTATCTTGGCTCAACTGTTGAATGTCAGCGGGATCAAGTAACATAATCATGATCCCATAGGCATCCATGAAATGAATGAAATTAAGCAAGTAAACTCAGGGTGAGGAGTCCCTTTTTCCCAGTTTTGTCTGAGGGGAGGCCCACACTCTCAGACAATCAAAACCCTGGATTTAAAACTTGGGAGAAAAACCCCCAAAAAACAAAAAAAAAAGTGTGTGTGTACCAAACACTGCTACACTCCTAAACTCACACCTTCTCCACACTCATTTTCTTGGTGGCCTCTGTGTGGGTGCAGTCCACATAGTACCCCGCTCCAGCGATGACGTGGACCCCGGTGTCCTTGGCCAGCTTCCTGAGGGTGGGCAGGTCCCGGTCGATGCCTGTGGTAGTGTTCTCCACTATTGCACCCCCTCCAGCCTTCCTGTAGGCCAGCAGCTCGTCCCGCACGGCGGCGATCTCCTGCTGCAGCAGCAGGTTCTCGTGGCAACTGTAGGGGTTTTGTCTCAGCCAGTGCATGTGCTGCATGTGGAATGGGTCCTCCGACACCACCTCATCACCTGGAGGAGGAGGGAAGTAGCAGCACTCGAAGCTCATCGTCAGGTGCTCGTGGGTCATGGTACGTCCCAGCTGGTCGGGATCCACCAGACCCAGGACAGTCTGGACCTTCCCACTGAGCTCTGACATGATGGGTGTTTAGGGTTTCTCACAACCTGCAGGGACACAAAGTAATGATTTATTTAGAGTTGAGAGAAATGTAAGAGCAGGGAAACGTTTTGCATGTTATAGTGCAGATCTGACAGGAGAAGGGAGGGAGGAGCTCTGACAACTCATTGACCAGACCAGGGGAGGGAACTTTGGACTTCAAAATGCAAGCCCTGATCACAATTTAAACTAACTATACTGCCAGTCTAGGTGTAGGTGAGGGATCTCAAAGTTGTGTATCAAGCTGGTGGATGTTTTTACGCCCAGTCAGGACTTCAAACTACAACAGCCACTGTTATTGAGATGAACATAACCACAGCGGAATAAGTGCCAATTTGACTCAAAATGATTGAATTAAAATGAAATAACAATGAAAAATATGAGCTACATTCAATGAATCCCTTTCGAGCTACTTTCTATACTTTGCAAAGAATGTCGAGTATGTTCTACTGCAGCATGGTGGTCGTTAAATTACAAAGATTGTTTTGAGCAAAGGGCAGCGAGGAAATCGATTGAATCAAGCGAAAACAGTGTGCAATAAACTCAGAGCTGCAGCACGAGGTGTACGAAAAGTTTCATCGACTTAAAATCCTGAAATGTGTCGAAACTGCTAAAACGCGTTGCTGACCTTGTTTGTTCTTAAAATGTGGTCCACTTCCAGCCAGCACAGCCCGTCCACTTTCAGATTAACATAGCAATACGTCACTGGAGGCATGAACTATCGCGAGAGACTACGAGAGTCCAGTGCGAGAGTCGAGTAACACGCAAACCCCGATTAGAGATTATTATTATTATAAAATACGATGGTTATTTCTTAATAAACATTATAAAGATAAAGATAATAAATATACAATGAAAAAAGTGACTAATAGGCAATCGTGTAAGTAATAGCTATATTAATGTTTAATCAATAATTTACCAATATTAATCATTTATAAACCATAAGAGAAACCCTTGGGTTGCCAGGCTGTGAACAATATCTTGCTATTGAGTTATTAACAGTCAAGATATTAATGAAGTCATAATGAAAGGATGTGAGTTTCTCCCTTTCTAATAAGGCAGCAGCAAAAGTCATCAGAATTGTTACATCGGTAATGAAGGGTTGTAAGTCTGCAGTTGAACATTTTAATAAGTCAAAGAAATGTAATATCATTTTTTTTTTTTTTTTTTTTTTAAAGCTGGAGGGATTTTTCTGATGAAGTTGCAGGCTGGGTGCCACAACCTATAAAAATGTTCTCATTAATGACTTTTAACTGATCAATATAGCATTAGTTAATGATTTATTTACCCTTATAGAGCCCTCAATAGAGACAGCTGTGGTTCCAAACAGGAAAACTTGAAACCACAAAAAATGATTCAGTAGATTTACTTGCATAACCGTCATACTGACTATAAGCAAGTTTTACTGCACTCATTTACAAGCAAATGGGTAACATATCACATTATAAACTATAATATAATATCACTGCAACTTTCTTTGGCTAATATCCTAGTTTTGGACATTTGAGCACAACATGTGAATATGATGCAGAGTTTGAGAGACAGACTGTGACTGTTTCTGTGATCTAAACCCAGCAGATGGTCTCCACAGCAGCATGTGGTCTGCTGTTGCAGGGATTGCCCTGTGAACAGTTACCATTGCTCTGACCACCCTGGCAAATGGCTGAGCAAATGACCAGCCACGTACTGCAGGGCCTTTGCCATCCGTCAACTAGCTCACCATACTATAGACTGTAACAGAGCAACACCAAGAAACATATGGGACTTTTGTGCTTCATTTGGATTAACCTGCTGGGTAGCTTTAGGGCAAAAATGAACAGTGGATCCTGTAATGGAGAATATTTTCCTTGTTTTTTATATCATCACCTGATGCAAAGCTTTTGGCAATGTCCTCTAGTCTAAAAGGTCTCTGATCTTGTTTTATTTTTAATTCAGAACACAATTCAAGGGTCTTGTGATCATTGCTAAGGTTCTTCATAGTCAAACACCCATCTGTAGAGATCTAATCTATCAGGGTTTGCTGGATGTTTAGTGTAAGTGATGAGAGCATGTAGTGTATCCACACAGTTATTTTGTGCAAGAATGTATTTAAAGGTTTATCTAAAGCTCATATGGGGCTTCAGCAGTCTGAGTTAGTCAGTCACTTTCCTCGGACAGCATTTCCCTGTTGAGCTGAGGTGGAATCATTCAAACACAAATTGGGACTTTGGCTCTAAAAAGACTGTAATACTGAAAGCTATCTACTTGATTTGACTAATTTGGACAGCTGACGCTTCATATTAGCTTCAGATCAACTTTTAAATACATCTTTGTACAGAAGCAGGCTTGTTGATTTTGCCACCCATCACTTAAATTGTAAGTGCATTATGAAGGGATCTTCTAATGGGCAGTATTCACAAGAGGAATGATTATGGCAAGAAAACCTGTTTCAGTGTTCATTCAGACACCTGACTGTTGTTTGAATATAAACATGAACAAATATTAAGCAGACTTCCTGTGTGCTTTTGCTACTGTTACTACATAGTAATTTTATAAAACACAAATTCAGAAATATGCACTGTAAGGAGAATACAAACTGAAGCTAAAATTAGAACTGTAACTAGATTTTGTCACAGGGCTTCTCCACAAAACAAGGCCTTTAAATGAGATGAAAAGTCAACCACAGATCACAAAAGTTAACATAAAATATTGTGAATACTGAGTGATACAACTTACCAACACTACAGATAATAAGCCTAAAGATCAAAGTAGGTCATTCAGATACCGTGATAGCACAAATGGAAGAAATGTTAAAAAGACTCAAGGCAACAGGGATGGTCATTTTGCTAAATTCGTTTTTGGAGTGCTGTTGCTCATCTGCATCTGCTCTCTGAATACCATCTCACTGCAGGGTTCCTCATTAGTGACAAAAGAAGATTGTCATCCCCATTCATCTGCATGGCTGACGTGTTACAGACAGACGCGACCACAGGGAGTTTCTCCATCAGAGGGATGACTGGAACTATCCTCTCACATGTGGATAGACCTCCTGAGACACAGCTCAGCCATTAAACAGAATCTGAGTTTGATGCATTAACTGCCACATCCATTAAAGGCCTCTGAATTGATAGGAGGATGTAAAGAAAGCATGGCCTACATGTTAAACTCACAGTAACACTACTTTAAAATGCTGCATTCTCTTTGGTCCTCTCTGCATTTATATTTTTTACTATGTAGCATTTTCTTGCAGTCTAAGTCTCCACCAACCAGAGTATAAAGACAAAAAAGTGGGGATATGTCCCTGACGGTAAGAGGCCCATCAGGATTTGTGAGGCTTGTCTCCTGACTGCAAGTAGGAGAAGAAAATCTGTGAATATTTGTGGTCTGGTGCCCTCTGCAGACAGAGAGGAGGCACACATTTTCATGTGGACCACTGATCTGATAGTTAAACACGATTTTCCCACCATTGACCTGAAAAGAACAAAAATGCACATCGTCCTTGCCTGAGGGGAGACATGGTTTTGTGTTTAAGCCTTTATTGAATTTCAGTGACATGGATGACAGTTAGAGGCAGTGGTTTCAGTTATGTTCTGTTTGTTGTTTCTGGTCTTTATAATTTTTACGCTGGTTAGGTTGCTTGGGGCCTCGGGGATTGTGAATCAATAGGCATGTTTGTTTCAAGAAATAAGATAATGAATTATGGCAACAATGAAACCATGATGAATTACAAAAGCTTTTGAACAGAGGCACAGTTTCCAAAGATGATACAAAGGCAGGAAAAATGTGATTGCAATTGCATTGTACATCCTCCTTGTAGTTCTCCTTGTTTAAAATTGTGTACACCTGAAAATCATACTCATATGTGATTGTTGAACATCTCCTGCCGAAACCATGGGCACTCATATAAAGCCTCCACTCTTCTGGGAAGGCTTTCCACAAGATTTTGGATCCTGGCTGCAGGGATTCACTCCTATTCTGCCATTAAACAACCTTATCTCCTAGAAATTACATTTATATATTATTAGAGAGCATTAGTGACCTCGGCCACTGATGTTAACCGATACGATCTCACTCAATCTTTGTTCCTGTAAATGGGGCTGAGATCCAGGTTCTGTGCAGGCTGGTCAAGTTTAACGCATCTGTGATTTCACCAGTCTGTATATTTACAAGACAACATCAAAACTCACCTTTTTAAGACTTTTAATATGAGATTCATGCTGCTGCTTTGAGTGTGTTGTTGTTTTAATTTACAATTTGTTTAACTTGTGTTAAGCAAATGATTAGTCAATTAATCAATTGGTTAATCAACAGAAAATAAATTGGCAACTTTTTTGATAATACAATACTTGTATCATTTTTCTATTACACATGCCACAAATTACCTAGTTGTAACTTCTCAAATGTGGAGTAGCTGCTGTTTTTTGTCAATAAACTGAATATCTTTCCATTTTTAACTATTGATTGGACATCAATTTTAAGATGTCTCTTTGGGGTTGTGAAATATGTGAATAAAATGATGTCTTGGGTGGTCATATATTTCTGTATATACAGCCATCTGGTGTTTTGTTTTCCTGAATTCAGGCTGTTAAATTCACGTCTGTTGGTATGAAAGTTGCCATGCAGTCCATGTGAAGGGTCATGCAAATCACTTTTGCATGGGCCCACATGACAAGCCAATGGTCTTCAAGTTGTTCCTTTTCATGCAATGCTCTATATAAACCCTAACCCTAGAAGCATCCGCTCATTCCTGTGAGAACGCTGCGTTGGGAACAAACAAGAAACGACAAATAATTATCATGGCTGGGAAGACTTTGGTTGTGGCCTGCGCTCTCTTTTTGGGAATGTGCTTTATTACAAATGGTGCACCCAATGAAGTAACACATGCCTTCTGCAAGATTGTATGGTAAGACTTAATTTACTATATCTGTGAGTTTAGTTTGATGTTGCTTTGAAACATTTCATTCAGTGTGAATGTGAGTGGGATTAAATGAAAAATGTATTTGTGATAGATCGATAGGCAGATGGATTGATAGATAGTTATTAATTTTACTCTTTTTATCCCTAGGTTGCTTGGTATACCATGTGATGAAGTTAACATCGCCATTGTGACTCAGCTTAAAGCCATGGGCTCATACAAGGTAGAAACTTGTTGAGGACGAAGTTTAGATTCACATGGATATATTTATTTTTGTGACATGCTAAATCATTTTTCTGTGGTTTAAATCCAGCTCGGATCAGTGACCGCAGCCCTTATTCAGGCCACTCACAATTCAGCGGTCGGCCAGGTCGAGAGTGTTAACTTCACCATGATCCCAACGGCTATGGGCCTGGGCTGCCATGTAGAGGTAGGTCAGACATTCAGTTTTTCATTTTGCGTCCAACGAATCTCACAGTAATCACCATCACATCAATGATATCCACTTTACAAGGGGGATTTAAAGATGACTCCCTAAATCTCCATCACAAATTGCCATGAACATGTTTCATTTGGTTGCTATTCAGGGTTCATCCGTGTCTGCATTCTGGTACAGCCTGTTTGATAACGGCACCAACTACTGTAATCTCCACAATGTAATACAAGGTAAGCTTTTTTTTTTTTAAGGTAAGTTGTATTTAAATGTCAACAAATACGTAGGAGTTAGACCTTCTAACATATCCAATCCTGAAATGGGGAAATCAAACACCATTATAGTCTGCATGTTGGTTGATCCTTCATCCCATCCTTCTGTTTCCTGTCTGTACAGGAAGTGGACTCACTAAAGCTCCCGGCTTTGCAGAGTTCACTAACGAGTGGCTCTGCCTTGGATTTGGACTTTCTGCCTGCAAATGATTGTGAAATTAAAAATGTGTGTCATGACATAGTTGAAGTTTCTACCCTGCTATAAGAACAAAGAGAATGCATGAAAATGTTTAAAATGAAAAATGTTTATGTTGTAGCACAAGAACTTGGTATTTTCCTCTGTTCTCTGTATGTTTTTATTGTTTGCCTTTTTATTAGTTTCTTATCTTTCTTAAGTTATTGTGACTACTACAGTATGAAAAAAAATAAAAAAAATAAATAAATAAATAATAAACATCTATTACTGTTTTTAAAGGATCAGGTTTTAAGGGCAAAATTTCCAAATTTGAATGTACAGATTAAATTGTAATTAGCCTGCTGAAAATATCGGTTCATTTCAATTGCACAATGAAATTCAGTTATAGCCACCTTCACGCTACACACAATGTCATTACAAACATTAAAATATTTTAATTTAGAAAAGAATGAAACAACCAATTTGGCAATAAAATAGAACAAAGTATATAAAGGTAGTTCTAAAGAAGAAATTAAAAAGAAAAAAAAAACAATATTCTATATACAAGGAATCTACATTTACACATACAAATAATACACTTATATACAGGTCCGTGCAAACGTTTACGGCACTTTGGATTTTTTTAGATTCATATCCATAATGCAATACCATCAGGAAGGCATCTGATCTGTCCCAAATTCATTCTGCAGCATGACTGCGACTCCAAACATACAGTCAGAGTCATGAAGATCTTTCTTCAGCAACACAGAAGAACAAAGAGTCCCGTAACAGATGGTATGGCTCCCACTGAGCCCTGATCTCAACATCATGGAGTCAGTCTGGGATTACATGACGAGACAGAAGCAGTTGAGACACCTTAAAACACAGAAAGACTGTTACTCCAAGATGCAGGAACAACTGACCTGCCAACAACTTGAAAAACTGTGTGCAGGTGTACCGAGGAGAACTGCTGCTGTTTTAAAGGCAAAACATGCTCACTCCAAATATTGATTTAATTTAGATTTTTCTGTTTACTGAACTTTTAGTTTGAAGTTAACTGATTAATAAAATCAATTCATAGCATCATTTTTGAAGCAGCCTCACTTCATTTATTCATACTAAAACTTTTGCACAGTTCTACACATCCAAATTTTCACAATGTGTGCAAAATAAATTAAATATGAGATGATGGTAAAAACAGCTGATTGCATGTCTAATCTGTGGACCTAGTTCAGATTTGGCAGTTTCTGACTGATAATTTCACAACTAATACATTTGACCGCTGCCAGTTACAAGAAATGTAGTTTTACTTGTGAAATGTTTCTCAAGGAAGAACTGACACAGGCTGTGATTGAAGTTACTGTAAAAGTATGTCAGCAATTAAACCATAAAACATGCAGATATGGAAAGTAATTGTTTGACTGAACGTAGGACTTTGACACCATTGTTGTTACCAGACATCAAAGCGTATCTCAGATGGATGTTACTGGTGCAACTTTGATTAACTTAGCAAAGAATAGACTACAGATGTGTGACCTGAACTACTTCCCCTGGATCATCACGTTAAGAAGAAAAGCTAATAACAAGATTTGATACAAAAGTTAAAATATGGTGTATGAAATACATTTTATTGTGCTGTTTTGCCAAAACAATGGATAGACCTACATGCAAATTATATTTCAAATATATATTCTTTCAATTGAATAGATCTCAAACAAATATCATTATATCAAACTTCTAATCATGGACTCGTGTGCTTGTTGATTTATTTCTTTATTTCATCTAAAAAAAAAGGTCACCCTGAATGAGAAAGGTATATTTTTTCTGCTCTGACTATGTGCTGGATTTGTTCAAGATGATCAATCAGAATCACGTAGATGTCTTCAAAATGTCTTCTATTTTTTTGGTTTTATTGCCATCAGTGGTTTTGTTTGAGAAAAAAAAACATAGACCAACCAAGCTCAGTTCTGATTGGCCCAAAAGTATATGTCATGTGAGGCAGATTTGAGGTGGGGAGAGAGAGAGTGATAAGGAACATTATGGTAAGAATGAGGGGGCCTTTTTGTCGCCCTTAGAATGACTATTAAGTGATTATTCATACGAAAACATGACGCAGAACAGCGCATCACACTATCCACAAGACTCTTGAACACTAAAGCAATTATTCATGATCAATATTCATTGTTTTCCCTCTTTTATACAAATCCTATCATCTAAGAGTCTCGCTGAGCTTGTTGGCTGCCTCAGAGTTGGTCAGCATCATGGGCATCGTACAAGACTAAATGTATTCCACTCTATTTACAGTTTTTTTTTACATTTGCACATCCTTTCCTCAACATCCCTTTGTCCAGTCTTTTTTGTCATATTTTCAAAACTCTAAAACACAATTAACACAACATCTCTCTGTTGTGGACCATACCATGAACACAATTAATGCTGTTTTCAGAAAATATGCCATCAACTAACATGTTTCTGGGGGGGGAAAAAAAAGAAAAATGATGTAGCTATATTGTCAGTTTTGCAGTTGATTTAATTGGATTTCTTTTTTTTTCGTTTTTAGATTATACACAGAAGTGAAATAGTTACACCAGATTTAACTGTTTTATGGATTCAGCACAGACAAGACATATAATGTCAACTGAGTTATTTAGTCAGAAATGTAAAATAAATAAATGCTGATGGTCACATTTTGCAACAATGCAGAAAATCAGCCATGTAATGCCACCTTTGTGTGTTGCTGTGACTTTGCTGGTTGTGTGTGTGTGTGTGTGTGTGTGTGTGTGTGTGTGTGTGTGTGTGTGTGTGTGTGTGTGTGTGTGTGTGTGTGTGTGTGTGTGTGTAGGGGTCGGAGGGGGAGCTCAATGCTAGTTACCCTAGCATTAGTTATGTTTACTACTGATTAGTAATGCATTGTAGATTGATGTAAAATATAATTTTATTGTTCAGCTGCCCAGGTTTCGTGCCTGTTGGTGAGTCTATGGTTCTAATGTGGTTTAAATAGGACAAAGAAATCATTGAGTGTCACAAGTCACATGTTTTCCTTTTGCTGTGGAACATTTTTTATGCTGTATATAGACGTTCACTGCTATCTTCTACTGAGAGAGACTTAAGTAAACTGACCTTCAAGCCTGCTGGTCCTCTGATGTTTACTTCAAGCTAATGAAGAAAAAGTCATCTGACTTTGTAATGAACATAATGCATTTTACCATGTAAATCAAGTATATAGTGATTTCACAGAATATAATAACAGGGTGTAAAAACCCACCCCCAAATACACTTGATGGTGATGATGATGATGACTGTTTCTGTCTTTAAATATGGCATGAAAGAGCACATGCACTCCTAACAGACATGTTCAGTTATTCATGCACACATTTGCATTTGTACTTTACTGGTTGTTTATTCAGCATCTCATTCATTCATATTTCAACAACCAAAAACTGAATCAGGTGTACAGAAAAAAGTGCAGAGGGCCGTAGATTACATTAGAATAGATAGAAATGTTTATATATATAAAAAAGCATAATACATCAGGCAACAAATGCAACCTAACTGAGCCATAATATGCATAATCTTTTTAGGTTCTACAGGTGGCGGTGGTGTAGCCCAGACACGCCCATTCGCTGGTCATCTCCAGGAATCCTGGCGATAAGTTTAGGCCACTCGCTGGAATAAAGACGTTCATTCACAAAAACACATTGAAATTAGATCAATCCACATTCAGATATAATATTTGTACTCATTTTCACTCATAGTATGATATATTACATGAATGAAAGAAAATATGTTCATTTTGGAATCTGAATCCAGAGCAGCAGCATGGTTGAAATCTCTCTAAACAACAAAAACACGATGCAGGCTCCCTGGACTCACCTGTCAGCAGGTCGTAAAGGTTGCAGTAGTTGAGACCACCATCCAGGAGGCTGGAGAATGTGAGAGAAGCAGACTGAGCCTGCAAACAAACAAAAAATATAAATTCATATGTGTTACTCTGACAATTTAGGGAGGTAATTTATGTTAAGCACTGAACATCATCGTAACTCACATTCACGCGGCAGCTGCCGGTCAGGATGGTGGTTTGTAGGGTGAATTCTAAGCTCTCAACGTGCAGGTTGTCTGGGGAAGTGTGGTGGGCCTGGATAGATGTGTTAGTTGCTGAAACAATCTGAAACAGGGACAATCAATAGACTGAGCACATACGACCTTTAGACATTATTTTAACAGCTGTAAAGACAAAAATATGTGACAAACAACAGGCATTAATATGCTGCTATAACAGTCTTCACTCGTCTGAAAAGATTTTCACAAGATTTTAGAATTTAGCAGCAGGAATTTGCTCCCATTTAGCCAGAGCATTTTGAGGTTAGCTATTGATGTTGAACAATAAGGGCTTGCCAGTTCAATCAGTTTTGCCACACCAAAAAGTAAAAAAAAAAATCTTAATTGCGTTCGATTTGTCCACATAGCATTGTTGTCATGCTAGAACATGAAACTGTTGAATGAAGAAGAGACCAATTATCCAAAAACTGTGATTCCCAGCCTGGAGGTCAGGACACCCTCAAGGGGTTGCAAGATGAATCTAAGGGTTGGAAATAACTTTTAGGAATCTGACTTCTGCCATTATCATAGTGTGTGATCATCAATCTTAATTAAGAGCTTTAACAGCTTCAACATCAAATATCTGTAAGGATTGAGGGAAGTGTACACATTGTAAAGCCCTTTTAAGCCAAAAAGGACTTGACTTAATGTATTGATCAATAATGTTTGCAAACATAATCTAGCATTATTATCATAGTAGAAACATGAAAACGATCATTTCTCAGTACCTTTATATGGTAATCAAGCTCATTTTAAATACAGCCTTTACAGTCTATTTTCAAAAATGTACCAACAAAGACGTAAAACATCAAATCTTACTATATAATGACATTTTTTGCAGCCATTCAGAGGACTGAACGCTTGAATCTGGTGCACCAGTCTGTTACCGACGTCAGTACAAGGCAGCCCAAACAGCCTGGAGGAAGAGAACAATTATCACAGTATTGACACATTATTCCAAAAGTAACAAAAAGCTGCAACAATTTACTTCCAGTTGGAGTTTTCATGGTATCTAATGTTTGCCACTCCTATAGGTGACACAATATCTTTCTCAACCCAAATACAGATTTACAGAGAGACCTGGGATAACAGTAAATGAATGAGCCTTACCAGAGTGTTCTGCAGAAAGCATGGTAAGGAACCGGTACAGGGCTGGCAGCAGGAGAACCAAACAGTCCTATAATCAGAGCAGAGGCCAGCAGTAGAGTCCTCATGGCCATGATGAAGCAGGTTTCTGGAGTATGCTGGGTGCTCGCTCAGTTGAGTGTGAAGTATGACTGCAAAATCTGAGCTTGTGACTGAATATATTTCATAAGAAAACTTCTAAAAGGCTCGTCACGAGGGCCAGTATAGCCGACTGAAATCGATCAGGTCAAGGATGTGAGCTATTGGTCTTGTAGCGATTAGGCTCTACTCTTCTCTTCAGTCACAGCTGATAATGCCAGGTTATGTCTATTAATGTATGTTTGTGTTTCATTATAGCTTATTTACACAGATCTTGGCAGTAAGTAGTGTCTGATGTGCAACGCTGATATAGGCCTGGTGTTATAGCTCTTATACCAAGGTTAAAGTAAAAGGCTAGTTTCAAGTCTTTATTCTAAAATATTATGTGTAACCAAGTGAGAAAAAAAGGCAAAGTTAAAGAAAAAAAAAGTATATATAAATGAATGCTAATAATAGTAAAACAGGGCCACCCCCTACTTCAAACCTGTGAGAAAAGCACTGACAAAACTTAAATAAAACACCTTTCAAGGCAATTAGATACCTAGTTTCCAAAAAAAAGTTAGTTTTTTTAATCATTAGGATGACTTTAGTTTTGTTCTTTTAAGATGTCACTAGCCTGGAAAAGACCTCCCTGTGGATAACTTAAGTAATAAAAATGTGTTTGTAGGTCTGTCATCTGACCCTTGAATTTCTTACAATAAAAAACAACTGTGTCACTATGAGTCCGTTAGTCCGTAAGGAGAAAGGGAAGAGTTGTTGCAGGCTCGTCTGCACTGCTCCACTTTAACTGGATGACATGCTGGAGTCCATTGAAGTGATGTCACCAGTGAATAAAAACATAGTATCTCTTCCTGTGTATCTTCCCCAATGCCTAAACAAGGCCTCAATGATAACCCAAAAGAGTAAATTTTCTTTGTAAATTTTGACTCATTCCAAGTCAAACAAAGTCCAAACCATGCATTCAAATGTGATACTAACATGTAACTGTGAAGCTCTGAAGAGGGTCCAAGTGTAATGACCTATCACAATTCTGGTAAAAAAAAAAGACAAGAAAAAGAAAAAAGAGAGAAACACACACATGTAGAGAGCATAATACAATTGCAACTTTTTATTGTTATATTTAGCAGCCTAAAGGTAGGACCAGGGGAAATGGACAAGAACTGCCAACATTAACTATCAAGAAGTTTCAACACAAAAGTATGGGGGCAAGTGGGTAGCCCTGGCAAGCCCACTCATCGGTCATCTCAATGAAGCCTGGTGATGCGGTGAGTCCACTCACTAGATTCATTGACAAACAAAAATGTACAGAAATTAGAGCATTATGCACTCATAGTTAATGTTCATGTTCAATACTCATATATTCATAAAGTTCAAACACTTGTGACTCTGAAGTGTGCATAAAGTGAGCAATGGCCATTCATGGTGGTGTCAGACATGTTTATAATATTAATAATAACTAATAATAAATAATTGAATTTGTATTGAATTTCATATTGAAAGCATACAGTACATACATTGAAAGATATGTTTATAAAGAAATGAATTGAGCCTGGCTCCTTAACTCACCCGTCAGCAGGTTGTAGAGGTTACAGTAGTTGAGGTAATTATCAATAAGGTTGGTAAATCTAAGAGAAGTCGACTGTGCCTGGTAAGTAATTAAATAAACAATAGGTAAATAAATCAATGATAAACAAAAAATACCTTTGCTTGCTGTTCTGTAAACCATTTCTTTGTATTTTTAGTGACATCACCAGCTCATTTGTCATCATAAAATTAAATAAAAAGAGACTTTGAGTTGTTAAATTGTGAATCCACATCAAGTGAAAGCTTGCATTTTAAAATAAGCCTCCAAGCCTTCAGCTATATTACTGTAATTGTCAAAACATTAATAAAAATCCGTTAACATGCAGTTTATACAGACGCTATAGAGGGGATAATGTGATGCCTTCTTCCAGATGGTAGCAAGGTAAAAAGAGAATGTGTGATTTGTTGGCAGAAGATAACAGCCAACAAAAATAATTTCTCTATTTTTGCAATAAAACAGATTGATGTGTAGAGAATCACTGATCAATCAAAATGTCTTTACTGAATGAGAGTCATTTGCATGAAATGAATCCTTTATATGTGAACCCTGCAAAACAGTACAGTTTTATAATTGCAACTTGCCAATACAAGTGTATATATAATGATAGTCATTGTTAAAAAAACAAGCTTCTCTGATACTTACAAACAGACGGCAGCCACTGGTCGCATTTGGAGTAAATCTGAAGATTATGCGCTCAGCCTGGAGGCCGTCTGGGGACGTGTGGCTGGCTTTGATAAACATAGGGGCGGCGAACTCCAGCTGGAACAGAAAATGAGACATGTATGGGCAATTGTCACACTAAATATATTATTGACAGTTCATTACGTATTCAGAAGTGTGGTTTGTTACCGTATACTGACATTCCTCACAGCCATTCAGAGGGTTGTAGGCTTCAATCTGTTGAATTAGTGTCGTGCTGACTTCAGCACAAGGTTTTGCAAAACCCCTTGGAGAAAAGAGAGTAACACAGTTTGAACACATTCAGATTTGAAACAAAAACAGAAGAAAATATTAAGTGAGATATGTCAAGCCTTTTTTTAAAAATAATAATTTAGTTAACATTCTTGACAAAAATCATGTTTCCGAAGTCAAATACAGAGATGCAAAACTGACCCACCAGAGTGTTTTGCAGGAGGCATGTTGAGGAGGAGGACTGGGAGCGCGAGCAGGGACGGCAGTTAAAGAGCCAAACAGTCCTGCAATGAGCGCAGAGGCCAGCAGCAGAGTCCTCATGGTCACAGTTCCTCCTGTAGTGCAGCACTGGTGGTGTGAATGGGCTGGTTGTGAAACAGTGATGAGTGAATGCCTCTCTTGCATTATATTATGAGGTTTTACACGAGACCTAGTAAAGATGCTTGAAATTGATTTGGTTAAGTGTATGTATGACTCCTGGGTGCTGACAGTGTGATGTGGTGGTCAGGACAGCCCGAGGCATTGCTCATGACAAGAGGTAGGGTAGGTGTGAGCATTTATGCAGCTAAAATAGGTCACGGTACACACACTACACACATTTTTTTCTTTTAAGAGTGTGGGTAGCCTACTATGGGAAAAAAAGAAAAATAATTTCTATAATATGTCAACAAATAACTGAAACATAAATCCACATTTATGTATTTCTAGGAAATACTGTACAAATAGGCACATTTTTCTGCATGGTACCAAACAGAGGAGTCCCAGAAAAGAAAAAAACAACAACTGTTATTTACCTCTTATGTACTGTGAAACCATTGTGAGAGGACTGAGTGTTCATCATAAATCCACTATACACTGTAAAACATACAATCTAGTAATAGAAAGAAGCACATTGAGCAGTCTTTATATCATTACATATATAAATTCATTCTTTGAGGTAATAAATAAATATTTGAATGACCCCTCACAGGAAAGGGCCCAAAGGCTTGGTGCCTTGCCAGCCAGGTGGTGGTTGTAGGCAGATGCCTTGCCATGTTGACCCACAGTAATGGAAACTTATTAACTCAAAGAAATGGAAATTTCAGCTTATCAGTTACTGGTATGAACATGTACAGCAACCACAGCTCTTTTTATATGCCCACGGGTGACAGTGTGGGAGGTATTGGCAGTTACTGGTGACTCCTCTGGATTCTGTATCCAGTCAATAAGGTATTCACAAATGTTTGTATTTTTCATATATCATATCAAACTTTTCTCCATATTTAATAGCATATTGGTTTACACTCACAATAATGTCAATCCCTGCCTGTTCAGGTGTTATAGAACCTTTAAAGGTCTCATGAAAAGATATACTTCAGTTGTTTTTGGGTAACATTAGAGACAGGGAAGAGAGAATCAGGGAAGTGACAGATGGCGAATAACACATAACAAAGCACATAAAGCCCATATTTCATCAGGATGGGATCAATCTTAAGTGTAAACCGATGGCCCAATGGTTATGAAGCGATAGCCACACTTTATGGGTTGCCCTTCTAAGTTTAAGTAACCACTGAAGATGAAGTGTTTTCTGTGTTACAGAAAATTCAATATCCCATTTTAAGTGATCTTTAATAGGCTTTAAAGCCACCTCCAGCTAAGAACACAACGAGTGTCAGTGCTCTGCTAGATCCCTCTGGCTTATTCTTGCAACTGCTGCTCGCTGCCTCCTCAGCTGTAGACCTCTCAACGTGCAGCGCAATATAGTAAGGTATTATTATGGATCACCTTCTTTGATGGTTGCAATTTGCTGTGCTTTTAATTTATTCGTGTGACCTTCAGCTTTATTTCTGCAACTGCTGCTAGCTTCCACCTCAGTTGTAGACCAGTCAACATGCACAGCAGTAGGCTAAAGTATATAAAATATTTATGGATCACATTCTTTGAAGGTTGCTATATGCTGTGAATTTCATTTTTATTCTTTTGTTCTTCTCTTTCTGTAAAATACAAAAATAAAGGAGAGAATAGTATATGTTCTCCTTCCTCACAGGCTTTTTCATCTACCTTGCACCAAACCACTTAGTGCTATGGTGAACCAATTAAAGACTTGGAGCACACAAGAGTGTCATGAGCATCAAGAGAAGTGCATGTATGAAGTAATTAAAGCATCTTCACGTTTGTTTCTGTGCAGCTAAATTGATATTTTCAAGGAAAATTGTACCTTTACAACTGTGTCACTAAATAATACATAAGATTTATCTTTTAAATAAGAAGTAAGACATTTGAATCCTGGGAAGCTTTTGATATAAATTAAGCCTCACAATAACTGTATTTTTGTCTGTTTTCTTCACATAGTAAAGGAGTTCCCCACATACCTTGAAATCAAGCACACATTCTTTAGCACCTACAAAACAACTGAAATTTCTTTTGAGTTTAACACCCCATCTACTCTCATTTTGCAGAAGAAGCAAAATGAGAGTAGATTAATAACCAACCAAAGATTGCAACACGTGCCATATCAATGTGTGTCTTACATTCTGATGCTCCTTTACTGTAAATAATTGTGCATGTTAATTTTTTCATTGGCCCTCTCCACTGTTCTTTCAGAATGCCACCGGTCCGAATGACAACCGTCTCCTCTACAGTCTAGTCAATGGTTTAAAATTAATTTTGCATCAATTGTTACAGCATCCTATATGCCTTTTTATTCTCTGTCATGTCTGTACACAAAAAGGGAGTGGATGACACAGACAGAAGACTACTGTTATGCCCAGCTCGTTTAAGAGCACAACAAAGCAGGGAGGACCACACGGCAAGAGCTCAAATGAAAGTAATTTATTAAAGTTAACAAAAATGAATCAAACAATAGTTTTAACATCGAAATAACATGAACCAAGGCTACTTCTTAACGCAATAAAACAAACTAAACTAAACATAAGGAGCCTGAAAGGCACCAGCCTTCCAGGAGGGCCAGAGAGTGAGAGAGTGACATCTTGGCACGCCAGGATTTAAAAAGGCTCCCAACAGGTGATCTCAATCACTTGATGAGGAGGGAGGGACCAGACCATCTAGGGGAAGAGAGAAACACAGGAGTAGAAGGCAAGGCAGACCATCCCCTCTACCATAGAGGCCCAGGGCCGTCACACCCCCCCCCATAAAACGAAGACCCCTACTGAAAAAGGTCTTCGGTACATCAAACAGGAGCTCGAGACAATGCGTCAGCCATCACATTATCCCGACCTTTCACATGACATACCTGCAATGTATATGGCTGGAGAAATAGCAACCAGCGCATAAGCCTCTGGTTACCATTCTGCATAGTAGACAGAAAAGTCAAAGGGTTATGATCTGTATAAACTGTCACCGGCAATGATGGACCAACATAAACTTCAAAAAATTTTAGTGCCCAAATCAATGCCAATGTCTCCTTTTCAATAACTGAATAATTCAACTGGTGACGATTAAACTTACGTGAAAAGAAGCAAACTGGATGTTCGATTCCCCCCACCCCTTCCTGCAGGAGAACAGCCCCAGCACCAATGTTGCTTGCATCCACCTGTACCTTAAAAGGTCTGTCAAACACTGGAGCTGTAAGGACAGGAGCAGAACAAATCAGTTTCTTCACACCCGTGAAAGCCACTTGACAGTATGGAGACCAGATAAATGGAGTATTTTTTCTCAAGAGGTTCGTCATTGGAGCAACTACAGTGGAGAAATTGCAGCAAAAACTGCGATAATACCCTACCAGCCCTAGGAACCGCATCAGTTCCTTTTTGGATGTTGGTGCAGGATATTTAGCGATCGCCTCCACCTTAGCCTGCACAGGACGAACTACCCCTTGGCCTACCACCTTACCCAGATATGTCACTGTCGCTTTTGCAAATTCACACTTTGTCAAGTTCACAGTCAAATTTGCGTCAACCAACCTGTCAAACACTGCCTGCAAACGTTGAACATGGGCCTCCCAGGTGTCACTGAACACCACCACATCATCCAAATATGCTGCACACCCAGACAAACCAGCCAAAACCCTGTTCATAAGGCGCTGAAATGTTGCTGGGGCATTTCTCAGCCCAAAAGGCATTACAGAATATGAGAACAACCCCCAGGGTGTGATGAATGATGAAATTTCCTTAGCCCTAGCTGTCAATGGCACCTGCCAATACCCCTTCAAAAGGTCCAGCTTAGTCACAAATTTTGCACCCCCCACCTGATCGATGCAGTCCTCCATACGAGGCATTGGATAGACATCAGGTTTGGTAACAGCATTTACCTTTCTGAAATCTGTGCAAAATCTATCAGACCCATCTGCCTTATCTGCCAACAGGCATGGAGAAGCCCAGCTGGAGCATGCTGGCTCAGCTATTCCATGTTGTAACATGTACTCTACCTCCTTCTCCATCCGCTGACGCTTCCCTACAGGCATCCGGTAAGGACGTTGGCTAACAGGTCGAGCATCCCCTACTTCTATGTCATGCTCAATCAGGTTGGTAACTGAGGGAGTATCTGAGAAGAGGGACAAGTGAGAATGCAACAACTGCACCACATCTAACTGCTGAGTATCCGACAAATAACTCAACTGACTGTCCAAACAGTTCAAATATGCAGAATTGTTGAGTCTCCCTGTAAGAATAGGCTCTGATGGAACATCAAAATCCTCTGCAGGCACCACCCCAAATGTGGCTACTGGCCTCACAGACCCCAATTTGTGACTGCTGACAGAAGGCAAGACCCCCTTTTCCTTAGAGATGGAGTGAGACAAATGATAAGATTTCAATAAATTCACATGACACCACTGCACTTTCTTCCTTCTGTCTGGTGTGTATACCAAATAGTCCCTGTCTGACACACGGCTTTTCACTGTGAAAGGCCCACTAAACCTTGCCTGGAATGGGGAACCTACCACAGGCAACAAAGCCAAAACTTGATCACCTGGCTCAAACAGACGGGTTTCAGTTTTCTTATCATACGTTTCCTTCATTTTTTCCTGTGCAGTGCCAAGTTTTTTATGAGCCGTAGCACAGGCAACATGCAGTCGACGGCGAAAACCGTTTACATAGTCCAAAACATTCCCTGGTGGCTCAGCAGTTTTCAGCTCATCCACCAAGACAGCTAATGGACCCCGAACAGTATGTCCAAACACAAGTTCATTTGGACTGAACCCAGTGCTCTCCTGTGACACCTCCCGTATAGCCAGCAACAACCACGGCAGGCCCTCCTCCCAATCCTGTGCCAATTCAGTACAGTAAGAACGCAACATGGACTTCAATGTCTGATGAAAACGTTCAAGGGCTCCCTGAGACTCCGGGTGGTATGCACTGGATACCTGATGCTTAACCCTCAGCTGACCCAACACCTGGGCAAAAGTGCGAGACATGAAATTACTCCCCTGGTCAGTCTGCACCACTTTAGGAATACCAAAAGTTGAAACAAAGGATGTCAATGCTTTCAGTACTGGCTTGGTTTTAATTGAGCGCAAGGGGAAAACAGCTGGATAGCGAGTACTTTTACACATCACCGTCAGTAAATATTTACTCCCCGTCTTACTTTTTGGAAGTGGACCTACACAGTCCAACGGCAGATACTCAAAAGGCTTTTCAACCACTGGAATTGGGTACAATGGAGCTGGCCTAATGTGTTGGTTGGGCTTCCCAGTCAACTGGCAGATATTGCAAGTTTTACAGTACATCGCTACATCCCTTTTCAGACGAGGCCAAAAGAAATGGCGAAGCACTCTATCATATGTTTTTCTCACCCCAAGATGACCTGCCACTCCATCATGTGATGTGCTCAACACCAGATCTCTGAACTTACAGGGCACCACAACCTGAACCACAGTATCCAGTTGCACCCCATTCACCACATGAGCCCATTTTCTCAACAGCAAGCCATCATTAAGAAAATAGCCACTAGGAACACCCTTGAGCTCACTTTCTGGACGGACAAACTCAAACAATTTCCTCAGTGTGGGATCTGTGTCTTGCTCTGCAATACACTCCTCCCTAGACAGTGATGGCAATGGGACAGTAAACAATTTGACCTGCCCCTTTCCCTCAGAATCCCCTGCCTGAGAAAACTGAATCTGTTCAGACCCTTGTGTCTGCGCTAGCATAGCTTTACTCCTTGCCCGTGTCACTGCACAGGAAGAAAAAACCTTAGGATACTGCCTGGCACAATCATCCGGCTGTCCAGACACCTGAGAGGGTGAACTCACATACACTAGGGGCGGACCATCTTTCCAGACCCTTGCACCAGCCAAGTCGTTCCCCAGAATAATGTCTATGCCTTGGATTGGCAACTGGGGACGCACACCCATATCTACCTCTCCACAAACAAGATCTGAGAAAAAATGAAAATGATGCACCGGAACCAACAGTGGAATCAACCCCACCCCAACTACCGGAGCTTTACTTCCCGTAGCAGTACCGGTTGAAAAAGGCAAAATGCCCTCCACAATGAGACTCTCAGTAGCCCCAGTGTCTCGCAGAATCTTAACAGGGGTCTTGTCTTTCCCATCCAAGGACACAAAGCCCTCTGAAACAAATGGTGCATACATCTCATCAACACTTTTAGATGAAGAATTTGCTCCAGGAAGACCCGACTCAGACTCAATATTTCGTGCAGAGGACACAAGTCCAGCAGACTTAACATATACACTAGAATCTGCTGATGTCTGTCCTGTCTTACTGATTGGACACTCCCCTTTCCAGTGTCCCTTGTTTTTACATACATGGCAAACCCTAGCTGGATCAAACCTCCCATTTGTCCCTGGAACATGCCTCACTGATGGATGAACTGGTTCTTGGGCGACCCCTAGATTCCTACTAGGCCTACCCCTGAAATCATCCCTCTGCTGCTCATTTCTGTAGGCCCGACCAAAACCTGAGCCACCAGTATGTGTTAAAACATACTCGTCAGCAAGAACTGCCGCTGCCGATGCTGTTTTGACCTTCCTTTCATTGATGTATGTAGCAAGATGAGCCGGCAAAGAACTCTTAAATTGTTCCAACACAATCAAGTCACAGAGATCCACATAATTGTCCACCCCAGAGGCAGAACACCAGCGAGAGAAATGGGCCAAAATATCCTGCACAAATTCAATGTGTGTTTGCTTGTCCCCTTTTTTCCAGTTTCGAAATCTCTGCCTATACGCTTCAGGAACTAATTCATATGCCTTCAGAACCGCCCCTTTAACTGTAGCATAATCGCCACCTTCAGCTGAACTAAGGGCAGAAAAAACTCTCTGGGCCTTGCCAGTGAAAACACACTGCAACATAAGAGTCCTGTGACTATCTGGCCATCCTCTACCATCTGCCACCCGCTCAAACAATGCAAAAAATGTAGCTGGGTCTTTCTCATCGAACTTCGGGAGAATTCGCAAGCTCTCAGCAATATCCAAACCACTACGCCCCCCTGCAGACTCACTTCTTCCTCCAGTCCACAACGATTCCTGTGCTTTACCGTCTCTTATCAGCGCTAGCTTCAATTGCTCAACCTGCAATCTCTCCCTTTCCAAGGCCACTTCAGCTCTGATCTTCTCATGTTCCAATTCAAACTGTAGTCTCGCTTTCTCCCTGTTTGCCTTTTCCCTCTCCAACTGCATATACTGGTCAAAAGACAAAGTCCCACCAAAAAGCTCAGAAACTGATGGAGCCACTGGAACCTGAACCACCTCCAAAAGCTTGGCCGACACCGCTAACCCTTCCACGATGTCCCTTAGCTCTACCTTCCGTGGCACCTGATCAGTTTTTGACCATCCCAACAATGTAGCCAACTCAAGTAGATCTGCCTTTCTAAACTGAGCTAATGTACTGCGAGCTGGTCTTTCCAAAAACTCAGAGACCAACGGATTACTATGGTCAGTGTCCATCATTAACCCTATCAAAAATACATCCAGTTAAATACCTGAACCTATTCAAAAAGCAACCACAAGGCAGCCTGAGTCACACAGCACACAACCGCAGGGATGATGAGTGATAGGAGCGCCCCCTCCTAACTGCCTAGCCCAAACTTACTAACTGCTCCCTAGTCTTCATGTGTGTACTGGCGGTGGGTATTTATGCACCTACAAACCGTCTGTATTGGGGAAGGCAGATTGCCCCCAGCCAATACTTAGGGGTGCTCCCGAGCCAAATGCTGCCAGCCGCGCGGACAACACACAAAAATAACAAACAGCCCTGAAAACAACAAACCAACAGCTTCTCCTTGTGAGATAACTGCTGCTACAGCCTACCTGGGGGACACAAGAAAATGCTCCTGCCAGACAGAAAAATAGCCCAGCTACTCAGCTACAACCATCCCACAGCTATGCACCGCATAACCCAAACTTACCAGTCTCTTGGCTACACCGATGACATGCAGTTTAACACCATGAAAAACTAAAGCAAAGTCTCAAACTCTACCTGTTCCATCTAAACAAAAGAACTACTCCGGTGGGCCTCCCAACCAAAGCCAAATGCTCAAACTTATCAGAAACTATAACCTTCCCCAGGTTCTAACTAGACGAGCCCCCACTTGTTATGCCCAGCTCGTTTAAGAGCACAACAAAGCAGGGAGGACCACACGGCAAGAGCTCAAATGAAAGTAATTTATTAAAGTTAACAAAAATGAATCAAACAATAGTTTTAACATCGAAATAACATGAACCAAGGCTACTTCTTAACGCAATAAAACAAACTAAACTAAACATAAGGAGCCTGAAAGGCACCAGCCTTCCAGGAGGGCCAGAGAGTGAGAGAGTGACATCTTGGCACGCCAGGATTTAAAAAGGCTCCCAACAGGTGATCTCAATCACTTGATGAGGAGGGAGGGACCAGACCATCTAGGGGAAGAGAGAAACACAGGAGTAGAAGGCAAGGCAGACCATCCCCTCTACCATAGAGGCCCAGGGCCGTCACACTACAAAGAGATCTGCAATGAGGCAATGTGCCCCTCAAAGCAATCAGCAAAATGCAACACTGAAGAATGAATCCTGCACATATGCATCAGTATCAAAAACTATTTCTAGTTGCCCTATAATATGAACTCATGTGACATTTCCTGCTGAGCTAAGATTAATGCCTGTAAAAATATGATTCAACTTTTTGTGTTTTTTGATCTTGTAATATACTGAACTTTAATGTATTAATGTAAAAAGAGCTGTTTATTCTTATTTTTACCACATACTGAAACTCAAGAATAACTTATGTTTAAAATGATACAGAATGCATTGTCATATAGTGTTTTTAAAGGTCTTTGTTCAGTGAAAATGTAGTTAAATATGTCTTGTGTACGAATGGGTTTGTATTTCCTAACCACAGTGTCCTAGATAAATTGCTATTGCATCTTAAACATATTGCACATATCTTTTAGGCCACTTGGGGGCAGTGGAAACAAGTTGTGAACACAACATTGACATACAGTTTGTAACAATTTAATTATGTTTAAGTTGTTTGCAAACAGTTGCTTATTTACACATCCAACAGTTGCAGAGTGTGATGCTCCCTGCAATGTCATCTTGGAGTTTGGATCCGTTTCTTATCTGTTTCTCTTCCCAGCAGGTGACCAATTGCAGTAACTCAGTAGTGGCCACACCTGTAATCATTTACACTCTCTCTCTCTCTCTCTCTCTCTCTCTCTCTCTCTCTCTCTCTCTCTCTCTCTCTCTCTCTCTCTCTCTCTCTCTCTCTCTCTCTCTCTCTCTCTCTCTCTCTCTCTCTCTCATATCTGCATTTGTTTTGGTTTGTTATACCATTTAGTTAGTTATTTTGCTTTCCACACACCATACTTTAATTAGTTATCACCTCTTTAATTCAATTTAAATGGAATCTCTAATCTGATTTAATTTTTTGCTGATTTGGTTATTTGGTGTACATGTTCATTATGGTATGGTCTCCCTTATTTTTGGTTGTTGATTTTTTATCTTTTCCTGAGCCAGGTCATGACACAGAGCAACATTATCATTCATGTGGAATAGTGTCTGTGTCTTGAGGGAAATATCTCTCGAGTTGCTTAATGCTCCACTGCATTCACCAGCTAGTTGCTAACTGTGTCTCTTTGGTGCTGAGCAGGTTTTGTGCAGTGGATTTTTTTCAAAGCTTCTTCAGTGAAAACAGCTGCCTGCTGTAGCTCAAAATGATGATATAAGAGTGGGGACAGTGAACCAAAACAGAGTTGCAGCTGGGAAGCTAAACAATAAGCTGAAACCCGCAACAAAGCTCTGTAAAGTCGAGGCCCCCATCTACTTAAAATACTGCAGAGCTGGGTGATGAATCTCTGTTGCTTCGTCCCTACGAGCAATGCCTCTGACATCAAACATTGTTATTTGATTCATTGTTATTATGACAGGTATCAGATTAATTGCTGCTTCAAAGTTTTTCCTCTACTACTATACTTGGATACATTGTCGGAAACAATGGGCCCAGTTTGAGGACTAGATGACAGATACAAGAACTGTTCAGCAGCAACTGAATGCACAGACTGGGAGAAAACTCACTCAAGACAACAAAATGAATGCCACCTTTTTCATCAATGTACTAAATCATAATCACATCTACAATTGTTTTAAAAAAATAGGTTTTAAAACAACTACATATGTTTTCTGTAATTTCCATCAGGGTTAGGGTAACATTTTCCATCCATCTAGTGTAATATTCTGCTTGTTCAGACAAATGAAGCTTAGCAAAGGTTCAGTCAGAAGACTAAAACATACAGGCATAACTGGTAACTTCTGCCTCCTTCAAGCATGCTCATTTATTACCTAGATTTCTATGTCTAGGGCGTTATCTCAATTGTTGCCAGTCACCTGTCAATCTCAGCAACCAATAGCAAAACGCCACACTTCAGCCTTAGCCTATCATCCTGTAGCGGTCCGTTTAAATGTGCCTCTCTCCCTTTGCTTCAGTCCTGTCATACAGCTGTTCCTGCGCCCCACCACCTCCCCATCTCCGCCATTCTCTACAGGATCTGCAGTCTATTCCCATCTGCCATCTTCTCTTCAGTCTCATCAGCAATCACCACCACCAGTGTCTGGACTTCATGGGGGATCTACATATATATGCAGCCGTTCAGAGATGATTCCTCATGGAGTTCAATTACTAAGATTTTGTTCATTACAATAAATATCTTTCTATTCACTTGTCTCTCCTGATTGAACTTATTTAAATAAGAAATAGTAAATAAAGCTTTGCAACGAATCCAACTTTGTATCAATGGAGATTCATTTTGGGTAAATAATAATTTGAATGGTGAGTATGTTGGACTACAGACTAATGATATTCTTAAATGGGATGGCTGTAGTACTAACACAGAAAATTAACCCTACAGGAAATATTAGATCAGGCCATGATTTATCAGCATACACTGGTCTCTGACTTTTACTCTAAAACTGAATGTGTTTCTTTTGCATGCAGGGACAGTCCTGACCACTTGTCTGATGCTTTTGCTTCTCTGGTGTCCAAACTTCTCAAAACATAAATATTCCTGATTGGCTGTTTGGAACAGTCCATTCAGACAAAGCTGGGGCCGGATGACATGATGGAGAAATAGGGGCAAGGGGAAAATAGGATTATGTGAGTCAAATTAAAGTCCTTTACAAGTGATGGCTTGTAGAGTATGAAACTACTACACATATACACACACAGAAAGCATAATGAAATTGCAACTTTTCTTGGTATTTCTTTCATTAACTAACACAGTACCTTTTAAGGGAAATGAACCTTCATTATTGTTTATTAATCTATTCTTCTTATGTTCTTACCATTATTTGGGTTGTATGTTGCTTAAAAAATTGTCTAGGCTGATGTTACATGTCATACTTGTCGAAGTTAAGTGATTCTGATTTATCTACTGTACATGTATGTATTAAAAGCATCAGAGATAGCTATGTCAAAGGGAAGAAAAACATTTTTTTTTAACTAATATATAATCATGTCATGATTCGGTTTAACAAAAACTAAAACATTTGAGACTTTTAATTGTTTTATTTGGTAGAACTAACCCTTTAATGGATGATTTCAGGTATTTTCTTCAATCTGTCCTCCTAAATTTGTGATTTCACAGATCTAAATACATAATTTAAGACCAACAATGAAATAGTTTTGAATGGCTATCTGGCCTCCACCACGTTAATGACGAATTTACAGATTTAACACCTCATTTGTTAATCATGTGGTCGCATTGAGCGTTTAGAAGGGGTGATCAGCTGGAGAGCCACTCCATTTACTGTTTTAAATATATTACTGTTTGTTTTTTTGTGTTCATACTCTGTTTTTGTTTTTTGTTTACTTTTTTAATAATATCTGGAAAAAAAAGAATTAAAGTCGGAAACCAAGGGTGTGCACACACAGACACACAAACACACAAACAAACAAACAGACACACACATACACACACAGACTTAAAATAAACTGTTATTATAAACAGCCAAATCTACTGACAGGCTGAAATGTGACGAAAGAAAAATGCTGCATTTTAATACTACTGGCTCATTTTGAGGTCCCTGTTTAGTTTATTTGCTTTTTTGCTACCTTACTCTGTTGGAGGAGTTTGTGTCTCCCTATGGCCACTAGAAGCTGTGTAAATGGGGGCATTTTGGGTCTCCCGAAGCAGGGCTCATAACACTAACTAATCAGATGAGAATGGACAGAGCAACCTCCCCTGATACAGAACAACTGGGGCCTTCTCCTGTTGTCTGAGTGTTCACACCAGACAGCAGTTCAGAGGATCCAGCCCTCTTGGATTCAAGTGGGAAGATGGAAAGGGTGCCACTTGGGGCTTTATAATGAATACATATTCATAATAATACCTCAGTAAGTTTTACTTTCTCATATAGATGAAGTGTCTTAAGGCTTTTTTTGTCTATGGCAAGTACAGTCTGGGCAGTAAGTATTTGGACAGTTATACATTTTTTGTTGTTTAGGCTCTGTATTATTTCACACACAAAATAAATACATTTGAAATAAAACATGGATATGTTCTACTTTTCCTGTATGTACTGGTAGATGCTTGTTTTTTATTTTTTTATTTTTAGAATTTACCAACCAAACTAACTACTGCTGATGTCTGATGACAGATTTTTGATGATTTTTTTCAGCCTTATTATTACCTTCTTCACTCCTATGGTTACCTCTTTACTCCTCATAGTGACAGAAAACTCCACCTCAATCTAAATAAGATTTATTTTAATCAACTCTGAGCCACATTTAAGCTCTTTTGTGTATGAAGTCATATCAAAACTACACACATCCAAGAAACCAACCAACAAACACACCAATAGCCAAGTGTCTGTGGCCACAAAAGTTCTTTCCATATAGATGTAAACCCATTTTAATTAAAGCTGAGACTAATGTAGTATCAATATATTTCAAATTGAATGTAATGAACCTAAAGAATTAAAATGTGTAACTGTCCAAATACTTACTATTTGCATATTTGCATTTGTGATTTCCTAACAAAAGTTTCCTAAATACAGTAAATTATTCTTTACTGCAATATTTGATGTAACTGTATAGTAACATTTGATCAAATCTGCCCCTGCACAGGTTTTTCTGACCTTAAACCTTCACACCTCTGCATCCCACAGCTGTATTTCTTACTCTTTTTGCTTTTTGTAATTTTACACAAAGTCAAATTGTTTATATGTCTGCAAACACATCAGAAACAGACATGAAAAAGCTTGAGGATAATGTGAGTAGAATTCTCAGTTTTATGTTTATTTGTATGGAACAATGCATATTAATCAACACTGAAATTTCAGTAACATCAATATACATGTGGTGGGGTTCGTTTAACAGCTAATTTACGCCCATAGTTTCCAACAAAAAGAACCAGTACTCAGAGCCTGTAGTTGTATGAATTTTTTTAATTTTTTTTTTAACAAATTGTTCATTGTATGCAATAGTTGTGTAAAAAGTAGAAATAACTGTGTGAGGAGAGAACCAGAAATCAATAAAAGTTAAGTGAATACATTTGCAGTCTTTGATGACAGTCGGTAGAGAAGTGTTTAGCATTTGTGAATTTCCACATCTGCATGCAAGTTGCCCCTCTTCAATCCAGACCATGATTTATCAGTTTACCAGTATCTGGCATGAAAACCCTGCCTTCAAATGATGTGTGTTGTGTAGATAAGGAGAGAGCAGCAGTACAGCAACTTCTTCAACTTTATTTTGTCTAAACTATTTGGACATTTTGGAAAACAAGAAGATGAGGAAAATCCAAAAGCACACACAAGACAGTATAATGCAACTGCAGCTTTTTATTGGTATCTTTTTTTCAATTTTCAGGCAGAGGTGCATCAAGATATTCATATTTGTTGGTATAAATGATGAGTGATAGCTACACATAAGAGGGAAAATCTAAATCAAGTGTAATTAATCTTGCAATCATTTGCAATCAAGAAGTTTCAACATTTAAGCTTTGCAGGTGGAGAGTCCATAGCCCAGACAAGCCCATTCATTGGTCATCTCCATGAAGCCTGGTGATGAGGTGAGTCCACTCGCTAGATTCATTCACAAACACAAACGGACAGAAATTAGATAAATCCACATTCATGACTAACACTCCACAGCCCTCTGGATGGTATTGAATTGTATCTTGACAGCATACATGGGAAGATAATTAACGTTTATAAAGAAATGAAGTGATCCTGGCGCCTGAACTCACCTGATAGCAGGTTGTAGAGGTTGCAGTAGTTGAGGCCATTATCAAGAAGGCTGGTGAATCCAAGAGAAGTGGATTGCGCCTATTAAGTTAAGAGGGTCAAAAAAAGAAAAAGTACAAATGTTAAAAATGTATTCTAAAACTTAATGATGACTTTATTTGCAACAGACTCATAAAGGCTTTACAAACTGATCATCTTTTTGAGTATATCTGTTTTTCTGATGTACAATATATCATCAGACAACAAAGTTATTTGTTTTTATTAAAGTTAAATCAGTCCTGTTGCATTAAATGAAATCACAGTACTCCAAAACATGGTTAAAAATGTGCGTCACTGATACTTACAGTCACACGGCAGCCAGCGGTCATTACAGTTGGGTTAAATGTAATGGTTATGTCCTCAGCCTGGAGGCCATCTGGGGAAGTGTGGTTGGCTTTGATAGATCGAGCGGTGGTGGACACCAGCTGGAACAAAAAATAATTTATCATTACAATATATGTATGTATATGTTTACACTGATGATAGAGGTTGGTAAATGTTTTTGAGTGTCTTTGGAACTGATATAATTTCTTAAATTTCTATTTGCATACACAGAAAAACAGAAAAATGGTTTCTTACCACATACTGACAATTTTCACAGCCAACCAGAGGGTCGTAGGCTTGAATCTGTCCAAGTATTGTGGCGCTGACTTCAGCACAAGGTGTTGCAAAGAGCCTGGAAGAAGACAATTTGGACACATACATGTTTGAAATATCAAACTCAAATACAGAAACACAAAATGACTAACTATGAACCGGATCAGCAATGGAAACTCACCAGAGTGTTCTGCAGAAGGCATGATAGGGAGCAGGAACAGGAACAGGAACAGGAATGGCTGAAGAGCCAACCAGTGCTGCAATAAAAGCAGAGGCCAATAGCAGAGTCCTCATGGTCACAGTGAAGCAGGTTTCTTCCTCCTGTAGTGTAGCTGATGAGAGTGTGAGCTGGTTACTGGCTGATTTCCTTTTTAAACCCAATTTATACAAAACAGCAGGCTTGTCATAAGGGCTTTGTAATGATGCTTGAAATTGATTCAGGAGTATGACTTGCAGGTCTTGTGGTGATTGTCATTAATTAAACAATAAAAAGCTTCTCATTGTGCAGTAGACAAACTCTCAAAAAAGTCATATTTTGGTTCTAATCAGGAAATCGCAGAGGATTATTTGATATAATTTGATATAAAAATCCATCTGAAAGTACATATGAAGGCACTTTGATTTATATTAAAGGGTCTGTTCACCCAAATTAGACATCTGCTACATCACAAATTTAAAAACAGAGATCTCAAAACTTGGAACTCTTAGAACCACGAGAGATTTTTTTGTTTGTTTGTTTTTATTTGCCCTTTTGAATTTGGGTGATCTAACTCATTCATGAGTATTTCCTCCTCTTCTCTACAGTCTGGTCTCATTGATCCACATTTGCAACTCAACAAAGAACTAACGGGTCAGCTGATTTCTGAATGACTATCAGGCTGCCTACCTTATCAATGAAAAATAATTCAATGATTTCATGGACATCATATGTGATTCATGTGGTCTCTGTGAGCTATATGCATAGACACACACACACACACACACACACACACACACACACACACACACACACACACACACACACACACACACACACACACACACACACACACACACACATACACACACACACACACACACACGCACACAGACAAGACATAAAACATGTGAAACACTGGTTTAAGTGAGGCCAACATCAGCTGCAGTAACACATTACTCTAATTTCAGAACACCAACAGGGATGATTTACTTTAGCTCTGTGTCCTGCAATTAAAAAAATTACACTAATTGGATTTAAATTGATAATTAAAGCTTAAAATAAACTGTTATTATAAACAGCCACATCTACTGACAGGCTGAAATGTGACAAAAGAAAAATGCTGCATTTTAATACTACTGGCTCATTGTTGGGTGCGTGTTCAGTGTACTTGCTTTTTTGCTACCTTACTCTGTTGGAGGAGTTTGTGTCTCCCTATGGCCACTGGAAGCTATGTTAATGGGGGCATTTTGGGTCTCCCGAAGCAGGGCTCATAACACTAACTAATCAGATGAGAATGGACAGAGGAACCTCCCCTGATACAGAGAAACTGGGGCCTTCTCCTGTTGTCTGAGTGTTCAAACCAGACAGCACATCAGAGGATCCAGCCCTCTTGGATTCTAGTGGGAAGATGGAAAATACAGTCTGGGCAGAAAGTATTTGGACAGTTATACAGTTTTTGTTGTTCAGGCTCTGTATTATTTCACACACAAAATAAATACATTTGAAATAAAACATGGATATGTTCTACTTTTCCTGTATGTACTGGTAGATGCTTGTTTTTTTATTTTTTATTTTTAGAATTTACCAACCAAACTAACTACTGCTGATGTCTGATGACTGATTTTTGCTGATTTTTTCAGTCTTATTATTACCTTCTTTACTCCTATGGTTACCTCTTTACTCCTCATAGTGACAGAAAACTCCACCTCAATCTAAATAAGAATTATTTTAATCAACTCTGAGCCACATGTAACCTCTTTTGTGCATGAAGTCATATCGAAACTACACACATCCAAGAAACCAACCAACAAACACACCAATAGCCAAGTGTCTGTGGCCACAAAAGTTCTTTCCATATAGATGTAAACCCATTTTAATTAAAGCTGAGACTAATGTAGTATCAATATAATTCAAATTGAATGTACTGAACCTGAAGAATTAAAATGTATAAATGTCCAAATACTAACTATTTAGACTGTATGTCTTGTGAAAGAATGCATTTGTGATTTCCTAACACAAGTTTCCTAAATACAGTAAATTATTCTTTACTGCAATATTTGATGTAACTGTATAGTAACATTTGATCAAATCTGCCCCTGCACAGGTTTTTCTGACCTTAAACCTTCACACCTCTGCATCCCACAGCTGTAATACTTACTCTTTTTACTTTGTGTAATTTTACACAAAGTCAAATTGTTTATATGTCTGCAAACACATCAGAAACAGACATGAAAAAGCTTGAGGATAATGTGAGCAGAATACTCAGATTTGTGTTTATTTGTATGGAACAATGCATATTAATCAACACTGACATTTCAGTAACATCATTGTACATGACTTGGGGTTCGTTTAACAGCTAATTTACTCCCAAAGTTTCCAACTCAAAGAGCCAGTACTCAGAGCCTGTAGTTGTATGAATTTTTTTTTTTTTTTTTAACAAATTGTTCATTGTATGCAATAGTTGTGTACAAAGTAGAAATAACTGTGTGAGGAGAGAACCAGAAATCAATAAAGTTAAACGAATGCATTTGCAGTCTTTGATGACAGTCGG
This sequence comes from Scomber scombrus, assembly GCF_963691925.1. Lineage (NCBI taxonomy): Eukaryota > Metazoa > Chordata > Actinopteri > Scombriformes > Scombridae > Scomber > Scomber scombrus. Next base: position 17,751,667 of record NC_084980.1, read on the forward strand.
TAGAGAAGTGTTTAGCATTTGTGAATTTCCACATCTGCATGCAAGTTGCCCCACTTCAATCCAGACCATGATTTATCAGTTTACCAGTATCTGGCATGAAAACCCTGCCTTCAAATGATGTGTGTTGTGTAGATAAGTAGAGAGCAGCAGTACAGCAACTTCTTCAACTTTATTTTGTCTAAACTATTTGGACATTTTGGAAAACAAGAAGATGAGGAAAATCCAAAAGCACACACAAGACAGTATAATGCAATTGCAGCTTTTTATTGGTATCTTTTTTCAATTTTCAGGCAGAGATGCATCAAGATATTCATATTTGTTTGTATAAATTGTGAGTGATAGCTACACATAAGAGGGAAAAACTAAATCAAGTGTAATTAATCTTGCAATCATTTGCAATCAAGAAGTTTCAACATTTAAGCTTTACAGGTGGCGAGTCCATAGCCCAGACAAGCCCATTCATTGGTCATCTCCATGAAGCCTGGTGATGAGGTGAGTCCACTCGCTAGATTCATTCACAAACACAAACAGACAGAAATTAGATAAATCCACATTCATGACTAACACTCCACAGCCCTCTGGATGGTATTGAATTGTATCTTGACAGCATACATGGGAAGATAATTAACGTTTATAAAGAAATGAAGTGATCCTGGCGCCTGAACTCACCTGATAGCAGGTTGTAGAGGTTGCAGTAGTTGAGGCCATTATCAAGAAGGCTGGTGAATCCAAGAGAAGTGGATTGCGCCTTTTAAGTTAAGAGGGTCAAAAAAAGAAAAAGTACAAATGTTAAAAATGTATACTAAAACTTAATGATGACTTTATTTGCAACAGACTTGTGAAGGCTTTACAAACTGATCATCTTTTTGAGTATATCTGTTTTTCTGATGTACAATATATCATCAGACAACAAAGTTATTTGTTTTTATTAAAGTTAAATCAGTCCTGTTGCATTAAATGAAATCACAGTCCTCCAAAACATGGTTAAAAATGAGCATCACTGATACTTACAGTCACACGACAGCCAGCGGTCATTACAGTTGGGTTAAATGTAATGGTTATGTCCTCAGCCTGGAGGCCATCTGGGGAAGTGTGGTTGGCTTTGATAGATCGAGCGGTGGTGGACACCAGCTGGAACAGAAAATAATTTATCATTACAATATATGTACACTGATGATAGAGGTTGGTAAATGTTTTTGAGTGTCTTTGAAACTGATATAATTTCTTAAATTTCTATTTGCATACACAAAAAAGAGAAAAATGGTTTCTTACCGCATACTGACAATTCTCACAGCCAATCAGAGGGTCGTAGGCTTGAATCTGTCCAAGTATTGTGGCGCTGACTTCAGCACAAGGTGTTGCAAAGAGCCTGGAAGAAGACAATTTGGACACATACATGTTTGAAATATCAAACTCAAATACAGAAACACAATATGACTAACTCTGAACCGGATCAGCAATGGAAACTCACCAGAGTGTTCTGCAGAAGGCATGATAGGGAGCAGGAACAGGAACAGGAACAGGAATGGCTGAAGAGCCAACCAGTGCTGCAATAAAAGCAGAGGCCAATAGCAGAGTCCTCATGGTCACAGTGAAGCAGGTTTCTTCCTCCTGTAGTGTAGCTGATGAGAGTGTGAGCTGGTTACTGGCTGATTTCCTTCTTAAACCCAATTTATACAAAACAGCAGGCTTGTCATAAGGGCTTTGTAATGATGCTTGAAATTGATTCAAGAGTATGACTTACAGGTCTTGTGGTGATTGTCATTAATTAAACAATAAAAAGCTTCTCATTGTGCAGTGGACAAACTCTCAACAAAGTCATATTTTGGTTCTAATCAAGTAATCGCAGAGGATTATTTGATTTAATTTGATATAAAAATCCATCTGAAAGTACATATGGGAGCACTTTGTTTTATATTAAAGGGTCTGTTCACCCAAAGTAGACATCTGCTACATCACAAATTCAAAAACAGACATCTCAAAACTTGGGAAATTAAAACCAATAGTATCTGCATAGCTTAGAACCACGAGAGATTTGTTTGTTTGTTTTTATTTGCCCTTTTGAATTTGTGTGATCCAACTCATTCATGGGCATTTCCTCCTCTTCTCTACAGTCTGGACTCATTGATCCACATTTGCAACTCAACAAAGAACTAACGGGTCAGCTGATTTCTAAATGACTATCAGGCTGCCTACCTTATCAATGAAAAATAATTCAATGATTTCATGGACATCATATGTGATTCATGTGGTCTCTGTGAGCTATATGCATAGACACACACACACACACACATACACACACACACACACACACACACACACACACACACACACACACACACACACACACACACAAACACACACACACACACACACACACACACACACACACACGCACACATACACGCACACACAGACACACACACACACACACACACACACACACACACACACACACACACACACACACACACACAGAGACAAGACATAAAACATGTGAAACACTGGTTAAAGTGAGGCCAAGATCAGCTGCAGTAACACATTACTCTAATTTCAGAACACCAACAGGGATGATTTACTTTTGCTCTGTGTTCTGCAATTTAAAAAATTACACTGCTTGGATTTAAATTGATAATTAAAGCTTAAAATAAACTGTTATTATAAACAGCCACATCTACTGACAGGCTGAAATGTGACAAAAGAAAAATGCTGCATTTTAATACTACTGGCTCATTTTGAGGTCCCTGTTTAGTTTACTTGCTTTTTTGCTACCTTACTCTGTTGGAGGAGTTTGTGTCTCCCTATGGCCACTAGAAGCTGTGTAAATGGGGGCATTTTGGGTCTCCCGAAGCAGGGCTCATAACACTAACTAATCAGATGAGAATGGACAGAGCAACCTCCCCTGATACAGAAAAACTGGGGCCTTCTCCTGTTGTCTGAGTGTTCACACCAGACAGCACATCAGAGGATCCAGCCCTCTTGGATTCTAGTGGGAAGATGGAAAGGGTGCCACTTGGGGCTTTATAATGAATACATATTCATAATAATACCTCAGTAAGTTTTACTTTCTCATATAGATGAAGTGTCTTCAGGCTTTTTTTGTCTATGGCAAATACAGTCTGGGCAGTAAGTATTTGGACAGTTATACAGTTTTTGTTGTTCAGGCTCTGTATTATTTCACACACAAAATAAATACATTTGAAATAAAACATGGATATGTTCTACTTTTCCTGTATGTACTGGTAAATGCTTGTTTTTTCTATTTTTTATTTTTAGAATTTACCAAACAAACAAACTACTGCTGATGTCTGATGACTGATTTTTGCTGATTTTTTTCAGCCTTATTATTACCTTCTTTACTCCTATGGTTACCTCTTTACTCCTCATAGTGACAGAAAACTCCACCTCAATCTAAATAAGAATTATTTTAATCAACTCTGAGCAGCATGTAACCTCTTTTGTTCATGAAGTCATATCGAAACTACACACATCCAAGAAACCAACCAACAAACACACCAATAGCCAAGTGTCTGTGGCCACAAAAGTTCTTTCCATATAGATGTAAACCCATTCTAATTAAAGCTGAGACTAATGTAGTATCAATATAATTCAAATTGAATGTACTGAACCTGAAGAATTAAAATGTGTAAATGTCCAAATACTAACTATTTAGACTGTATGTCTTGTGAAAGAATGAATTTGTGATTTCCTAACACAAGTTTCCTAAATACAGTAAATTATTCTTTACTGCAATATTTGATGTAACTGTATAGTAACATTTGATCAAATCTGCCCCTGCACAGGTTTTTCTGACCTTAAACATTCACACCTCTGCATCCCACAGCTGTAATACTTACTCTTTTTACTTTGTGTAATTTTACACAAAGTCAAATTGTTTATATGTCTGCAAACACATCAGAAACAGACATGAAAAAGCTTGAGGATAATGTGAGTAGAATACTCAGTTTTGTGTTTATTTGTATGGAACAATGCATATTAATCAACACTGACATTTCAGTAACATCATTGTACATGACTTGGGGTTCGTTTAACAGCTAATTTACTCCCAAAGTTTCCAACTCAAAGAGCCAGTACTCAGAGCCTGTAGTTGTATGAATTTTTTATTTTTTTTTAACAAATTGTTCATTGTATGCAATAGTTGTGTACAAAGTAGAAATAACTGTGTGAGGAGAGAACCAGAAATCAATAAAGTTAAGCGAATGCATTTGCAGTCTTTGATGACAGTCGGTAGAGAAGTGTTTAGCATTTGTGAATTTCCACATCTGCATGCAAGTTGCCCCACTTCAATCCAGACCATGATTTATCAGTTTACCAGTATCTGGCATGAAAACCCTGCCTTCAAATGATGTGTGTTGTGTAGATAAGGAGAGAGCAGCAGTACAGCAACTTCTTCAACTTTATTTTGTCTAAACTATTTGGACATTTTGGAAAACAAGAAGATGAGGAAAATCCAAAAGCACACACAAGACAGTATAATGCAACTGCAGCTTTTTATTGGTATCTTTTTTTCAATTTTCAGGCAGAGATGCATCAAGATATTCATATTTGTTTGTATAAATTGTGAGTGATAGCTACACATAAGAGGGAAAAACTAAATCAAGTGTAATTAATCTTGCAATCATTTGCAATCAAGAAGTTTCAACATTTAAGCTTTACAGGTGGCGAGTCCATAGCCCAGACAAGCCCATTCATTGGTCATCTCCATGAAGCCTGGTGATGAGGTGAGTCCACTCGCTAGATTCATTCACAAACACAAACAGACAGAAATTAGATAAATCCACATTCATGACTAACACTCCACAGCCCTCTGGATGGTATTGAATTGTATCTTGACAGCATACATGGGAAGATAATTAACGTTTATAAAGAAATGAAGTGATCCTGGCGCCTGAACTCACCTGATAGCAGGTTGTAGAGGTTGCAGTAGTTGAGGCCATTATCAAGAAGGCTGGTGAATCCAAGAGAAGTGGATTGCGCCTATTAAGTTAAGAGGGTCAAAAAAAGAAAAAGTACAAATGTTAAAAATGTATACTAAAACTTAATGATGACTTTATTTGCAACAGACTTATAAAGGCTTTACAAACTGATCATTATTTTGAGTATATCTGTTTTTCTGATGTACAATATATCATCAGACAACAAAGTTATTTGTTTTTATTAAAGTTAAATCAGTCCTGTTGCATTAAATGAAATCACAGTACTCCAAAACATGGTTAAAAATGAGTGTCACTGATACTTACAGTCACACGGCAGCCAGCGGTCATTACAGTTGGGTTAAATGTAATGGTTATGTCCTCAGCCTGGAGGCCATCTGGGGAAGTGTGGTTGGCTTTGATAGATCGAGCGGTGGTGGACACCAGCTGGAACAGAAAATAATTTATCATTACAATATATGTACACTGATGATAGAGGTTGGTAAATGTTTTTGAGTGTCTTTGAAACTGATATAATTTCTTAAATTTTCTATTTGCATACACAAAAAAAGAGAAAAATGGTTTCTTACCGCATACTGACAATTCTCACAGCCAATCAGAGGGTCGTAGGCTTGAATCTGTCCAAGTATTGTGGCGCTGACTTCAGCACAAGGTGTTGCAAAGAGCCTGGAAGAAGACAATTTGGACACATACATGTTTGAAATATCAAACTCAAATACAGAAACACAATATGACTAACTCTGAACCGGATCAGCAATGGAAACTCACCAGAGTGTTCTGCAGAAGGCATGATAGGGAGCAGGAACAGGAACAGGAACAGGAATGGCTGAAGAGCCAACCAGTGCTGCAATAAAAGCAGAGGCCAATAGCAGAGTCCTCATGGTCACAGTGAAGCAGGTTTCTTCCTCCTGTAGTGTAGCTGATGAGAGTGTGAGCTGGTTACTGGCTGATTTCCTTCTTAAACCCAATTTATACAAAACAGCAGGCTTGTCATAAGGGCTTTGTAATGATGCTTGAAATTGATTCAGGAGTATGACTTGCAGGTCTTGTGGTGATTGTCATTAATTAAACAATAAAAAGCTTCTCATTGTGCAGTGGACAAACACTCAACAAAGTCATATTTTGGTTCTAATCAGGTAATCGCAGAGGATTATTTGATATAATTTGATATAAAAATCCATCTGAAAGTACATATGGGAGCACTTTGTTTTATATTAAAGGGTCTGTTCACCCAAAGTAGACATCTGCTACATCACAAATTCAAAAACAGACATCTCAAAACTTGGGCAATTAAAACCAATAGTATCTGCATAGCTTAGAACCACGAGAGATTTGTTTTTTTCGTTTTTATTTGCCCTTTTGAATTTGGGTGATCCAACTCATTCATGGATTTTTCCTCCTCTTCTCTACAGTCTGGTCTCATTGATCCACATTTGCAACTCAACAAAGAACTAACAGGTCAGCTGATTTCTGAATGACCATCAGGCTGCCTACCTTATCAGTGAAAAATAATTAAATAATTTCATGGACATCATTTGTTATTCATGTGGTCTCTATGACCTATATGCATAGACAGACACACACACACACACACACACACACACACACACACACACACACACACACACACACACACACACACACACACACACACACACACACACACACATGTATGTACGTTCACATTGAAATATTTTTCATGTGACTAGTGATTCCTTGTACTGGGTTGTATAATCTGTAATTTAATGTTCTATTGTTACGTTCACCCCAGATGGGACAAGTTGACCTCTTTTGTATATTTAGTTTAGTGTTTTTTGGGGGGTTTTGAGGATTTAAAAAAAACAAAACTGTTTTTTGTTCTTGCAATGTCAACCATTTCATAATTTTCTCAAATCGTTAATATTTAGCTCTTTATATGTTCAGCTACAGTTTGTAAGAAAGCATACAGTATGAAAGGTCTATTCAATCTCTAAGAAAGATTGGAACAAATAATTAAAACACATGTATCATTATGTTAACATATTTATAATAATCATTTTAAAACTATTCATGTGATTATAAATACTACCTATAATGATATAATTAAAAACCCTTGTGTACCTTTATGGTTAAATTAGAAACACACACATATATAAACATGTACATGTACAATGTACATATAATATATGTAACATTTTACAAAGGAGAGAAGGGTCACATGTTTTGTGAGCTCAATCAATTATCAAAAATGATATTTTTATTATTGCTCGATTAATGTTCACATATAATTATTTCTAGATATAACCCACCAGGCAAGTCTGTGCCCCCAAAAACCCAAACAACTAGTGGCCAAAGGGGTTTTCAGATACAATATGATTATGAATAAATTAAATTAAATACAGAACATAAACATAAAATGCATGTAATGTAAGATTCATACTCAGATGAACAATTTTTTTTTACTGCCAAAAATTCAGTCAGTCCAGACTGCTGAATCATCAGATGTACGATTTGTGGATGACTATTATGTTTCCTACCATGTAATTGAAGAATCCAGTGATTTCACGCAGGACAGCTACAGTTACTGAAACCACACAGACACACACTCATACCCACACACTCACACACACACACACACGCTCAGACATGTGAAGCCCCAGTTAACGGCTTTAATTTTCCAGGCCAACCACATCTTTCCACATTAAATCTATAGGGAATTGTTCATTTTTCTCTTTTATAAAATCAGAAATAATCCAGTTTAATATGTCTTGATATAAAATTAAAACCTAGTTGACCATCATTTAAAAATGTGTAAAATATATTATTCAAACCGTTTTTCCCCTTTCAAACAGGCTTGAAGATAATGTGATATATTGTATTTCTTTTATTGAAAAGATTATGAATTATTACTCTAATTTATAAGGACAGAAATTTGAAGCAGCAGTGTGATGCCCTGACACATACAATCCAATTTAAAGTGGTGCGTGCACTCTTTTCTGCGTGCACTCTTTTTTACAAAATTACAATTTATGGGGAGTCTTTGATTTAATTCAAACGTGGGCATTAACAAACATATATCCCCTGTATCTACTTTACTAACAAGTCAACATTTGACAAAACCTATAAGGTGATGCATCTTGTTACAGACTGAATAATGTGACACCTGTGTCATTAGGGGTTGACAGGGATCCATCTGGGTCATGTCCACAGCTTCCATCATGGATCTGCTGAGTCTGTGCCTTTTAATGTAACCCAGTAACCCTGCTGATGAATGCTGGAAGCCACCAAGATGTAGATTGAAGCCTTCCTGGATTTGCTAGCCAATGTGACTCCCAAATCAGTAAATGGGTATCAGGAGGCCAGTGGACTTGGCCACAAAGTATAAGACAAACTCAGGAAGGGCAAGCATGATCTTACTCCGGCCAGTTGACACACCCTGTCTAGAAGTCAGAAGACTTACCCTTCTCAATGTCAGTTTTTTAAAAGCTCTACAGTGGCAAGACCCCCAAGGTGGATCAGATACATCTTAAGATGTTGAAAGCTCTGGATATTGTTTGGCCTACCTGGGTGATGGGACAGTAGCTACAGACTGACACTGTTAAAGGAGATGATGGTCACACTTGAGATTCAGGAGGAGCAATGTTTTTATTCTGGTTGTGTAAAAGTCAACCAGACCTTTAATTAAATATATGAGATTCAATGTGCATCCATTCTTACAGCAACATTTCAGACAATATCTTTTTTTTTTTAAACTGTGTTTTTTGTGCAGTTTTCTATGTGTTTTTACTTCAAAGAGAAAGCGAGATATCAGTAATGAGACAATGAAACCCCTCAAAACAATCAGCGACTTGCAACAGTGAAGAAGGGGTCATGCATGCTAAGTTGTTAATTGTAAGGGCACCAATAGTAAGGACATTTCTATCAAGGCCTACAAAAAAAGTATTCAAAATTATTTCTTCTAGATTTTCCTGTCACTGCTCATAGAAATCTGGCTTCCTTCATGCCTGTTGTACTGTTTCTATTTTGCTAAACTTCAATAATGCAATACAGCACGATGTGTGAATGTATCTTGAACAAGAATTATTCCAAGTTTCATAAATACATTTCTTTTCAATTTTGCATCTAAAAAAAATCACTTTGTTGCAGAAGGTTATTTGGGTTGATGAACTATAAAACCTTTCAGTAGTGTCTGATTTGAATGTTTGTGTGAGGTCATGATACGAGGACACACTCATTATGCACTTGTTTTATTTACAACACACAGCATTTCTTTATCCATGAAATGGATGGATTGAAAACAAAAATTATCCCAAGCAGGCAGTATACACGCTGCCTTTATGTACATATGCAATATGTTTAGTTCTTATACATTATGCCTTGGACTATATAATGAATGTATCGGTGTATAAAATCTCCACTGCAGTCCTCTTCTCTGCCACACCCTTGCCTCTCTGTTGTATCGACAATCAGCCCCATCTACTTCCTTTAATGACACACCAAATTAGCCCTAATGCTTTGCAGCACGTGTCAAGGCAGACAAAAGAAGAAAAAAAAGCACTAAAGTCTGGAGATAAACAGGGACAGGTGGAAGAACAGAGACTTCCTGCTTGCACTCAGTCCACATCTGAAATGTCAGGTATTTCAAGTGATTTAAAAGACTGCTGTCAATGTGCAACCTTTTAAAGTTAGTGATTTTCCTCTAAAAGATGAAAAAACATTCACACCAGATGAACTATTTGTTGTTGAGGCAATAACAGGAAAGAGGATTACATGGTAACAGTGAGACTAGGAAAATAAATCATTGCATTTCAAACCCACTTTATTGACAGCTTGTTGCCCCTCAGTATGATGCAAGATTTGAGGTGCTGAGCACAGAGGAATAAATATGGCAATAAATACAGTACCGACTTTCCTCACTGGCTGCCTTTAATTCACACTGGATGGAACCATCAGACCCTCACACACAAACTGATAAGACACCACACACAACACTGAGCCGAAGGTTTTTGCGTCCACCTTAAATTACAGTGGTCACGGATCGACGTGGACTGATGTGTGCAGCAATTCAGCGCCACCTCAGGAAAGCAAAGATGTTTCTCTCTTTAAAATGTGTACATTTTCTTTCATCAATTTGACAAGTTATCATCTTCTCCTCTGAAGATTGGAGCAGAAAGGACAGACTGGAAGCTAGTAATGTCACATGGTTTATAAAAGATGACAGTTGGATCTGCTAATTCAATGATCCGTCCCTTCATTCGACCATACTGAATAGCACAATAATGTCAGAATGATCCATGATCAACAACTATAAAAGTCATCTTAGTTTAACAATGGCATGCACTGCCCTTATGTTAAGTTTTATCGCTCACAACTGATGATAAGATATACCAGCATTTAACAAAGGTTCACCTGATCAAACAATTCAATGATTTTACCTTTCTTTAGAGAATTCTTAGATAAGTACATTTCAAAATCTCAAATTCCTTCTCTGATATGTTATAAATCAACATTGCCTTGATACCAATGGAAGATTATGACCTGTACAGTTGATGTTTGACTTGACCACTTCAAGTAAAAGGGTAACAAAAACAAGGAGCACAAATATATTTAAAAAATAATTACATCATGAATGCTCACAGACACATCATCTGGCAAACTTGGCGAAACACCAAACGACCACATCGTTACATGTATGGCAGGCGACCAAAGGCAATTGCAAAACAATAGGATCCAGGCTGTGTATTGCATTTATAATGCATTTACTGTATAAAGCAATACACAGGGATAGAAAAGGCTCCTGCTCAGCTTAGCTACATCTCACCTCAGATCGTAAGAGAGTTTTTCTTTCTTTATATACTTTATTTCACAAAGATGTTTCTCACACTTTGTTAATTAGAAAGTGTTGACCATATGCTGTATGCTGTATGTATGATGTTATATGTAGTATCATAGATTATGACATATATGTGTATGTTAGACATAATTTTGTTTGTTTGGTTTTTCCAATATGCCTGTTGATTTCAACAATGTTAGTGTAGTTCTATAAATATTTGTTAGTCGTTTTTCTAATCAAATATATGTGTAGTTTTTATATGATGGTAATTACAATTCATAAAATAACCTGGTTCCATTATTATTGAACATTTTTTCTGATATCCAGAATTCATAAAACAGTTATTAAGTTTATTTTTGCTGATTATTTCCTGTTATTGTTTCTTCTTTATAACAACAATTTCACTTTTTATTTCTTCAATAGCTTTTTGCAATAACTTGGTGAAAAGATGAAGCAATCTGGGCAATAGCACTGGCCACTAATACAAGGTTGATATGTCTGATGTAATTAGAGATTCAAGGATGTTTTTTTTTTCTTAAGAAATACATCTCATGGTAGGTCTTCCTTTTTCTTTTCTCCCACCCTTCTCCGTGTGACTGTACTATGTGAAATATTATGTAAACTTACAAACCTTGTACAAAACAGAATATGGATTAGTAAAGCGTTTTAAAACAAAACGTATGGACTGACACTGTTTGAAGTATTAGTGTCCAAACTTGGTAGGGAAAAAAAGGTAGCTGTTCCTTAACTGACACTAGAGTATAGTACAGTACATATATAGTGTGGGTAATCATTCTCTTTCTCTTTCACACACACACACACACACACACACACACACACACACACACACACACACACACACACACATACACACACACACACACACACACACGCCGGAACTAACCTTCCTTTTCTCTCTCGTACCCTCTGGTGAGGCAGTAAATGAAGGATGATAGCCTACTTGCCATCAGGTGTTAGCACAGTTTAGCACATTTTCAAGAGCAATAAACCCATTGTGGACTGTCCTCGACTACTGGTTTAGAAGTTGCATTATAGGCAATAATTAATGCCTTCATATGCTGTTTGTATTCTTACTGTGTCAGAGACACACAGAGAGAAATAGAAGGGGGAGTATAAGCAATCTGTGATTAAGGCAGTCTCATAACTATTGCAGAGAGGTTTTTGGCCCCTGTTTTGGAGAAAGACTGCCACAACAGTCTTCAGTTCCGAGCTCGTACTGCTGCTTCCTATCCCCACAGATTACAGAGCAGACGGGTGGATATGAATAGAAATGGCAAAAGAAAAATCTGAGTATGATGCCATAATGTTCGATCCGCAGAGGAGGAACATCTCATCAAAAACAAATTCGAGCAGTAATCCTCTTTGGAAGAAAAGGTCATATTTGGTCTGTGTATCAGTCCTCCGAACAATGAATCATCTTTTACAGGGACCCTTAATGTAAAAAAAAAAGAAGAAAAAAAAGCACAGCTCAGGGGCGATTTAATTAAGAAACGCAAGAGAAGTAGAAGCCTATATCTAATTTGTCCACTGAAGTTAGTGCTAGGGGCTTTTTAAGTGGCGTGCAGAGACGAGGATAGACAAAGGTCCCACTTAGCTTAGCTCTGTCTCACTTAATTGAGTTCATTCCGAGATACAGAAAAAAGTCAAAGCAGATACATACATATTAGTTGGACATAGGAGATGTGGCTCCCACACTCAGTCGAGTTCTGCTGATCGTTTCGCTTCCTTGCCACTTGCACGTTAAAAGTTCGAGCAGTTTTAAAATCTGCCAACATGGCAATCTTTCTGTACTGTACCCTTTAGAGTGCTTCCAATTGCTGTGCTTAGGGTTTCAAGCAATAACTAGACCTTTATCAGAGCTTCACACCTCTCTCTATACAGTGCAGTAACAATCCCCTCAGACCCACTCCTGCATGGAGCGCTTGCAGTACAGTATGTGGCGCTGCGTGCTCTTCCTCCTGAACTGGAAAACGGTGTAGAGAAGGACCATCATGCACAGCGCCAACACACAGGGGATAGCAATGGCCACTGCTTTCTCCGTGCCCCCAGCGCTGTCCAGTTTGATGACAACATCCACATCACCATTGTCATAGTGGCGCTCCTCCGCTATCGGGGTGTTCCAGTCCCAGTCGGGGTCCGCGGGTAGACCGTCACATCCCATGAAGTCCCTCAGAATGGATCTTGGGTAGCTAGGCTCTACACGAAGCAGCTGGTTGTTGAACTTCCAGTACTCTTTTCCCTTGTAAAAGTAGGTAAAGCCTGGATGGAGGGATTGTGAAAAACAAGAGTTAGTGATTAATTTTTATAAACAAAGACACCAACCATTCTTCAGTTGCTTGCAACACCCCATAGCACAGTAAAGTAGTCAAATTAGTATGTTATTGTCTTTCAATCTCCATTTAAAAAAAAGATTCCATTACTGCTTTGTCAATTTCCGTTTTCAAAGGTTTTTACCAAAACATTCCAAGATTTTTTAAAAGGTGCAGACCATTGTGAACAAGAGAAACAAGAACAGCTGATAATATAACATTTTGAGAAAAATAGGGAGAAAAAAAACCCACCGATTTACTGCTGACTGCAGCACAGGTAATAATGAATTCTTAGAAGGACTAATTCTTACCAAACTTAGGCCATGCAAAAACACTATGCTTTGCTAATAACTGCTTGGAGTGTAGTGTATTGCAACAGCAGAAAATTGCAGCACAATTTGTTGCAAATGCGGTTCTGTCATCTTTTTGTATTCTTTCTGTCAAGTTGTTGCATTTGGGGATTAAACAATCCTGACGCATGTTAGACAACAAAATCAAAACATCTCTCTGGCAAAGAGCTTTGCCCAGTTTGAAGGTGTTGCTCTTAAATTGAGATTGATCTTGTACAGTATAAGTGTCTAGCATCATATATCTTTGCTTGTGAAACTACTTGGCAGCAATCTCACTCACTGATTATACAGTCAGTAAAGTTGGCATACCGTTGGCCTTATCTACAAAAGCCCCCTGTGGAGAGTCGGGGATGCCCTTCCAAATAGTGATGGGTTTGGGATAACCTGGGTCCATGGTCCTCATGTCCTCATTGTACCTCCAGTATCTACAACAGGGGACAGAAATAGACAGTCAGTACAGATCCAAAGTTTATGAGCACAAGTAGTTAGTGACATGTACCACCTCTGAGGCCAACCCATGTATGCAAGTATGCACAAATCTAATGACAAATTCAGAGTTTAATGACATTCTTTAACCAATAATTGGACAAAGTCATCGTAACCAAAACTGTTAACTTATTTGTCATTTTTGTATTTAAAGGCAATTTTAACTTCCCTGTAAAATCTCATTCAACCATCAAGAGCATCAAAATAATATCCCAGACCAAAAACTAGTGTGAAGGGACAGATATATAATATTGTCCATTATCTTTTACACAGTACTTCAGTGCAAGACAATTTTGAGTTGGATTTAAAAGGCAGATTATTTTATTTTTATGTTACTCGGCTAAAAAAGTCAACTAAGCTCAGAGGATGTTATTTTCAGACTAGAAGGAAAAAATATCAAAGATGTTAAAATCTGACATTGCATTGGATATCTGTACACTGTGTTTACAGTGACAGTCTGTACCTTACAGCCAGTCAGTCTTCACTCTCTATCTGACCATGTAATTATCAGCAACTGACTTAATTCACATGACCAAAGAAAGTGATCAATCAATCATCCATACCGCATTTATCTGCAGCATGGATCTGTTGTTGTGATTGATCTGCTTTTCATACACCGGCGCTCGCACACATAAATCATGCTACACAGTGTCATTTCTTCAGATTAGAACAAACACCACCTTGTCAGACAGAGGGGGAGAGATAAAATCATGCTTCAGACGATGGAGTCTGAACGTCCCGTTTGTCATGATGTGCAGCAGCAGGTTGAAGGATGACAGTATCATGACAAAGCATTTTGTCAGCTTTCACCACAGGATCCCCTGACCTCTTAGGCTATGATTTATCATGACAGCTGAACAAACATGTGAGTCACACTGGCATACTCTCAAACTTTAAGACCCCAAAAACACACATAGATGCATAAACAACAGATTCTCTGATTTTACCAGCTTCAGGTCACCAACTACTGTACAACCTAGAATAACGGCAAAAATATATACAACTTAATGTAAATACTTAATAGAAAAGCATTTAAACTTCATAATAATATAATCACCATCAAAACCATTGCTCTAACATTGGGCCATACTGGGTTAAATGCCAATAAGCAGCATTCGTCAGCTGTTAAAAGCGGCAATCGCCATTTTCAAAACAACATGTGGCAGCTTACAGAGCGCCAAGGATGCCAAACAATCCATGCCAACATTGAAGAGGCATTGATAAACAAACCTGTGAAATTATTTAATATTTCAAAAGAGAACAGTCCTATAACTATGTTAAAGAAACAATTACATTGACAAAGAGGAACAGATTAAATGAGCCTCTAGGAATCCTACATACTGCATTAAACTTAGAAACCTAAATATAAAATGACTATATTTGGTAAAAAGGAGACAATTTATCAACAAAACAGAAGAATAGATATTTAAGACATCTGAAGTTGTCAGAGTACTCGTTTCTGCTCTGAGAGATTCCAGTTCTACCAGACTGTTTGTTATTAACTTCATAACAGATAAAGTACTAATAATCTTTCCACAGAGACCTGTCTCCTTTGAAGAAGTAGGTTTTTGCGACATCCTCCCACCAGACAGCTGTCTCGATACTCTGAGTGGGCATGCCGCTCCCGAACAGCGAGATATCCTGAGGGTACGAAGGCTGGAGAGTTGTGTCCTTGAAGACCCAGAAACGGTTTCCTAAAATAAACACACAAAGTTAGGCAGCTCTGGGACAAAGACGTTATCATAAATATGGCCTCAAAAATGGTGCTAGACGAAACACCGCTGGCTCTCTGCTCATTCAAGCTTTCTGTGTCGTTTTTTTTGCAAGTGAGTCTATTTATTTCTCTTCATGTGATATCAAAGGTCAGATGTATCATCTTGTTACAAATACAAAATGTCTGCACAACAGAAAATCTATGCAGTGTTTTCTATAATACAATCAACAGCAAGATGATGCTCTGAAGGCAACTCCACAGAGACTTGTTTTGAGTTTTATTGAAGCTATTGTTGCATTTGATTCAGTTTGATCATCAGTGCCTCAGGCAGAGGGAGGAGAGCTGGTGTGGTGGTGTACTCACAGTAAGTAGCTAGACACACACATACACACACACACACAAACATATACACACAGACACGCACGCATAAACAAACATACACACACACACATGCACGCACGCACATGCACGCACACACACACACACACACACACACACACACACACGCACAGTTAAGTCCCCCTGAGTGAATAAATAAAGCATGAGGCACTCTGATCCTACTGGGTGACAGATGTCATGTTAATCTGCCTGATGGACAGACGGCTCTACCGGACCTGCACCTGTTTTGCTACCATACAGAACACTAAACAACCGCACATTCATAAATAAAAGAAAGTCTTTTTGGTCACTTGGAGTTAAGAATAAAAATATTACAAATGCTGCCATAACTAAAGGTAAAGGAAGATTTGTGTAATCTATTTCAATTATGTCAGATACTTTTTTCTCATTTTGTTAATCAACTTGACTTATTTTACCTTTTTAAATTGAAACTTGGAAGAATGATTAAAAAAAAAATTCAAGTGTCATATGGAATTTGCTTGTGAACAAACAAGTTATGTTTACATTGTTTTGCACTAAAATGCATTGTGCCTAGATGCACCTTTACAAAGCTGATTTTGATTATATTTTGATATTGTTTTGTATCCATGTTTGCTTGCTTGTAATCTTCTTCCTTTGTATTTCTTGGCAGGTGACTGCCACCTGTTATCAATCAGCAGAAAAGGGTGACACAAGTGGTAGAAAAAAGTGATAAGATAAGATAAACTTTAATATGGCCAAAACTCCACACAAAACTTTTTTTTACCTTTGAAAAACACAAATTTTCCTTCGCTGTTTTCGTAGACGGCATCAATTTTGGGAGGCAAGCCTTTCCAGAAGTAATTGATCAGCATCGGGTAGCCAGGGACTACTGAGTTATCCCGTACTCTCCAGAACCACTGGTCCTGCAGAAATGGACAAGGTGCAATCATCATCACTCTTGTCATCATCATCACAAACTGCTTTGAAACCTGCATCCATGTTTACTCCTGCTGATGACCCATTTTTACCTTAAACACAAAAAGCTCCTGTCGGAGGATGGCCAAGGTGTTGAAGCCTCCGTCACAGATGTTGGGTTTGGAGTTGGGGTTGGAGGGCTTGGCCCCCTGTGGAGGGCGGTGAGGCCTGGCATGGCGGTCATGCTTGCGGGGGTCTGAGGGAAGATGGAAGCGAGGAGGAGGGACTGTAGGTGGGGGCCTGGTAGGCTGTGGGGCTCTATCTGGTGGACCTAAAGAGACAAAAACAGAATGTATTTCATCTTTCTTCCATTGTCTCTATTTTTTACCAAGTCACCTTTAATTTTGGCACAGATGATTTGGCCTATTTGGAGCTCTGCTAGCTGACTCATGCGGTTGCCAGGCCTCTTTAACAGCTGACAAATGCTGCTTATTGGCATTCAACCTAATACAATATTATACTGTAGTGGGAATTGTAATAGAGATTATGTTACTTCAGGCCTAAATTCCTTTTTTAAAATTAGAATTGTGTGATATAGCTTCAAAACAACTATTGGATCAATAGAAAAGTGTGTGACATTGTGAAGTGTTTTTCTAACTACTGTCTAAAATTTACAGACAAAGATATGAGTTAATTTGTTCAACTTCAATATCTTCTTGGCTATAACGACTAAAGTGAGAGACCAATGTGTGATTGAGGGTTACCATAGATTTTCTGAATGCCCTGTAGGTCATCATGAGGTAGTTTGAAGTTCTCTGTGTCCATGTACTGGTAGAAAGGAGCCATGATAGCAGTGGGATCGTTGGAGTGCTCCAGACCGAGGGCATGACCCAGCTCATGAACAGCAACCAAGAACAGGTCGTTACCTGAAAAGGAGACAAGGACAGCTTTACTAAAAGTGCCAAAACAATCATATAATCATAATTATAATCCTTGAGGGGTTTTTTTCACCTGACAATGTACCCTTAGAATTTCCCATTACTTTCTTGACATTTTATAAACAAAATTCTTAATAATTGGCAAATGATCGGTAGATTAGTCAACAATGAAAACAATTATTAGTTTCAGCATTCAGGTCCAGAGTAACTCAATCCATTAAGCTATTATTGTGCAATGCTGTGCAGGTAAAGATTACTTTGGGTAAATTGCTGAGCATGAGCACTTTTTCTTTTTTGCTCCATAAGAGAAGATAAGCCACATGTGAGCGACAGAGAGTAGAGATACACATTCACGTTTTTTCCCAAGGCTCCAGAGAAAACACACGTTCACACAAAGCACCTGAACACATAGCAAACATTGTAGTTCTAGCTCATATCGCATTCAAACACATGCACAAATGAAAAAGAAAAATGTCACGGTCAGTGTCCATGGTCAGCACTCAGCTCATAGTGTCAACCTGATTTAGAAAGAAGTACAGCATTTAAGTACAGCTTGTGACTGAAGCTGTCCCCAGGAGATTGTTGCCCTTTAAAACATGATATCCACTTCTGCCAGAAGCACAGTACAGAACAACCACTGACCCTCAGCCAGCAGCTAAAAGGTTACACATCCCCCTCCTCCATTTATCTAACACAACCAGCCACTTCCACGTAACCAAAAATGTCCCATAAGGAATCCCAAGAGGCAGACCAGGGCTACCATTAGCGCACATGTCAACATGCAACATTTATAATTACACCGCTGTGAAAGCCCATTGAAGGTAGCACAGCTTTCCAGACACATAAGCTTTTCCGAATCGGCCTCAGCACTCCACATGGATAACTATGGGACACTGCACAAGGGTGAACATGAATTTGACTTTGGAGTCTGAGACAATTACCATTGGAGGAAGAGAACAAAAGAAAGAAAAGGAGGGGAGCTGATGGGTGACAAGCAGCTTCCCTGAACAAACACAATGTGAGCTGTAACCCTCCTCTCCCGCTAATGGGAGGATAGAAAGGTGATGTGTGGCACATGGGTATTAGCAAAGCAGCCTGATAGTGCTCTGACAAGCCTGGCACCCTGTAGGTAGCATAATTAAAGTGTGTGTGGATGCATGGTGAAGAAAGGCTGGTTTAATCTCCCTCTCTGGGCAGCTGCAGCGCCCAGCCAAAATCTACACTGGCTGTGTGACCCACATTACATGTTATGTAGGCCACTGTTCTGTATTATAACTTAAAATGACCTAAACTAGCCTGTTCTTACATAACAAAACATGAAAGACATGACACTACATGACAAGACACGACAAGACATGACATGACAAGACACTACAAGACACGACACGACACGACACGACACGACATGACATGACATGACATAACATAACAATGACATAACATAACATAACATAACATAATATGCTCATAATACATAATATAATATACTAATAATACATAACACAACACAACATAACACATGACATGATATGACATGACATGACATGACGTAATATAACATAACATAACCATGACCTGACATGACATAATGTTTCAGTTTTGTTAATGTGATGGTATGCATATTTATATGTTACTTCTCCCCAGATGTCCATACCACTGAGCTACATCAATTTCACAGAAAAACAGAATAGCCATAATCATGTGATGGCTACCAATGTCTTAAAATAGCAGGGCTTTCTATCCTGTCATCTGAAGAGCTTATTATGCAGAAAAAAACATCAAAATCCTGACAGATGGGGTGATGCGTCTTTACAGAGCACAGAGCGATCAAAGATATTTCTGCATTCTTTGTCTTTAGTTAAGCATCCCTCATGCCCTGCCCTGTGATACTGTCTCTGTCATATCACCCTGCTGCCTAGCCATCTCTGTTTCCATTATTTGCTTTCCATCTATCCTTATCTTGCTCCAACCAATAACTGAGCTTTTTTCTGCTTTCTTCAATCCTTCCACATGCCTTACTTGTTTACTTACCTCAATCGTACTTATTTCCATTTTCTTCCTTTCTTTGCTATTCTTAATCTCTTCCTTTAATAGTTTTCTTTCCACTGTCCTGCTCTAGCTTTTCCATTTTCATGCTTTCCTTGCTCCTTTATTCATGGCACTTTGTCACCTTGTCTTACTCTTTATCTATGGATTCAGGTTTACATCCATTTTCTCATCCACTTACCATCATGGTTTGGGTTGCCAAGGGTCCAGGGCTCATCTGAGTCAAAGTGCGTGTCCCCTCCTATGCCCGGGCCTGGGAAATAGGCGTGGGCGAGGAATCCCCCCTCCCCGTCAAAGGGTGAGCTGTCTCCATGAAAACCCGAAGCAAAGATGATGGTGATGTCCACGTCACGCCTGCCAGTCTCCAGGGCACTGTATGGAACCGCCTCGAAGCGTAGGGGAGTCACACCCTGCCACACGTCAAACGCCCGCCGAATGGCATCGTGTGTCTCCCGGGCGCCCACCTTTGGTGTGACATTTTTTATGCTGCAGGAGGAAAATAAGTAATTGAGATAGACATTATAAGGCTGAGAAAATGCTCTGAACGTTGTAGTAAAATAAATATAATGTAAATGGTGCAACAATCATACACAAACACACATAGTTTGAAACTGCTGTGGACAAAATAAAATAGACAACTCCATGCCTCGTTATCCCATTAATTTTGAGTTTTACTTCTCAAAATGAGGAGACACTGAAAAGAAGTTCTACTTGACACAACTATTTCAAGCCCGGCAGCTTTCACTGAACTTTTAACACAGCAGTCGTTATCAGTCCCTTGCAGGCAGAGAGGAATGGGAAATCTTCTCTCTCTTGCCACTCATTTTCATGAATAAAGTGCAGTCAGCAGCAGCACTGGCTCAGCACTGATTGACATTCCATTAGGAGAGGTGGCTCATCAATTCAAATTCGGGGAGGAAGGAAGGATTTGAATAAATTGACAGTGTTATCGTCAATTACTGCTGTAACCTGTCAATTTGCAGTTGTGCCGGGGACCCGTTTATCGGTCCTCCTCAGAACCCATTAAAAGCTGGAGCTTAATCAGGAGAGATAAGATGAGAGTTTTAATATTTCTGCTGAGATTACAGACAATTTACTCTCAGGATTTTAAACAGTTTTACAGGCACAAGAGGAAAGCCTTCAATCTTCATGCTACTTAGCTAAAACTGTTTGTTTTGCTTTATGAAAAGGAAAGAATAAATGAGAAAAACTGGAAGAGGGTTTAAAAAAAACCTGCCTGATCATCACCATTTTTCATTTTGCCAGCGAGCTATTTATGCACTGGAAAGTATACATACTCACAGCACACATGGGCAAATGTATGTGTTAATTTAAGTGTTTCTAAATGTGCGATATTGAATATGTTGTGTTTGTGTGTGTGTGTGTGTGTGTGTGTGTGTGTGTGTGTGTGTGTGTGTGTGTGTGTGTGTGTGTGTGTGTGTGTGTGTGTGTATGTGTGTGGTATGCCCCCTCATATGTGACGTCTTTGTGCAGTCTCTATGACAACACAATGCATGTGATCCCAGGTGGTTGAAGAGGAGGAGATGAGAGACAGAGGAGAGCTGAAAAATGAACAGTGGCACGTTTGAACTCTACAATAAGTGCAGCTAAACTCAATGGTCGTTATGACAACTGCTTCCACTGTCTCTCACCTGTAGGTGATGTGCGTACGCTGCCACTTCTGTCCTGTCAGCGCATATCTCCGCTTCCGTGACCTCGAAGCACTTTTGATTTTGTCTGGAACTCCACAGCGAGGTTTTTGCATCCAACTTTAAACAGTTAAGAAGAGGAAGAGGAAGTGGAAGAGAAGAGAAGAGAAGAGAAGAGAAGAGAAGAGAAGAGAAGAGAAGAGAAGAGAAGACAAGAGAAGAGAAGAGAAGAGAAGAGAAGAGAAGAGAAGAGAAGAGAAGAGAAGAGAAGAGAAGAGAAGAGAAGAGAAGAAGAGAAAGTGAATCAAGTTTGCTGACTCAAATTCGGGAGGCAACCATCTTCACAAAACAACATGAAGCAGTGAAGTGAACTCAGTAGTTCTCTTCCTGACAGGTGCCAACGTATCACAGCATAAAAATGAGTTGTGCAGACTACAACTAAACTACAGTTACTATCAGATGAAGTGTAAGAGCAGTACCTGAATGAGGGTTTGATTGGAAATCAAAGGTTTCTCATTCATACCACATCAGAATATCACAAGTACAATAACACACACGATACAAAGGCAAAACATTAATTCTCACCTCAGCGTGATATCACTGCATCATGCAAAATGAGAAGAAGGAAAAGTGTTAAAACCTTCACCTGAGGTTCTTGCAGGCGAGGTGACGGCGGGTGAAGTTAACATCTTCTATTTCTGAACTTCACTAATAGTTGGAAATATTAATAGCCATCTCTTCCGGATCTTAAATAAATCTTTTTGCATTTGTATTATATGAGGTCAACAGCATAATCAAAGAGCGTGTTCACCTCAGCATGTCTGTGGCACGTGTGTGTGTGTTTGTGTACTCACTCCTTGGTTCTTTCATCCAGTGTCCCTGTGACATTGAGACCATAAACGCGCTGCATGGCAGCAATGGCTGAGTGCATGGTTTGGGCCGAGCGCAGGACGGACATTCCCGGTTCTGTGCGGGGAAGGTAGCCATACCTCTGTAGCCATCCCTAGCAGGAGGAAACAAAAAGAAAGATTTGTGGTCTTTTAAGACTTGTTTTGAACTGTTTGCCTTTACTAGAAAACTCACAGGAAAGAGAAAGAACCTAACTGTCCTCCTAACCACTAGGATGCACTTGCTTATTCAAAATAAACTTAAAGTCATAATGTAAAGGGATACTGGGTTAATCACTATTAAAATGCTCACGTATCACCCAAGCTGTTGTGTTATGTTGTATTATTATTAAAAGTCAGTTCCCTTGTGTCTTTCCTTTGTCTGTAATTGTCACAATATATTATGTGTTTCAACATTTATATTTCATTTAACGCTAGGCTGTCTAGTAAAAACACAAACATTCTTCCACTGCAGTTGTTAAGGGTGCTTTGATCAGGGGCACCACAACTATAGCTGTTTGATGAGTTACCCTACCCAGTTTTTCACAGCATGAGTGGGTGAATCTGGCACATGTGCAGCCACCAGCTTGCCTTTTCAACCTCTCGTCCACTGCTAATCCCATAATAAAAAGCAATAAGAATACGGCCATGCATCATTTATTCTGCATCTCACAAGAGGCTGAGTAGTTGCTAACAGTCGCTATTATCAGCATAAAACCAACGGCACATCACAGAGCGGATGGGATGTTTATTTCATTTGGTTCCTAATAGAAATGACAGTCAATTGTTTGTGTTAATTGTCTATCCAGCAGTAGTTTAGGTTTAATTATGTCTGTGTTTGTTTGCTCAGAGGCTCTCTAGAAATAAATCCAGCTGTTTGCATTTGAATTCCTGCTAGTGACCTTAGTCAGTGTTTGTGTCTTGCGGCTGCCGGCCAGTGAACATGTGCAGGACTATGGCCCTGCCTCTGCTCGCCCTACAAAGCAAGAGTGATAAAGTGGAGAGAGGTGATACTGAGCATCATCCAGGGGTCACTGACAGACTCAATCCTGATGCTGTAGGCCACGAGATGCCCACGCTATCCAGAGCTATCTACACGCCAGCCAGCTGCCTCCCCATCACAGCAACACAGCCTATGAGATATGCTCCAGCTAGCTAATCTGTCCATCCCTCCCCCTTCTGATCTATCCCTCTTTCTGCTGAGCTAAACGCCTTGTTTATCCCTTTTTTCCCCTCCTCTCTCTCCTGTGGATGTGTTTCCAGTGTGTGTTACGTTTGTTCAAAGGCACAGATCTCTCAGAGATATCAGGCAGATTTCAGTGAGCCATAAAATTGAATAATGATGTGTGTGTGTGTGTGTGTGTGTGTGTGTGTGTGTGTGTGTGTGTGTGTGTGTGTGTGTGTGTGTGTGTGTGTGTGTGTGTGTGTGTGTGTGTGTGTGTTTGTCAGCCTCAGCATTTCATTTCTTCAAAGTGGTGGGAGGGGAGCCTGTGGTGAGGATGAAAATGACATCAATTAATAAGGTACAAAAAAGTAAATCCTATTATGCAACTTGTGTCTGTAAATGTTGAATCTCCTCCAACACCATGATGCTGCCAAAGCATGTCTGACTTCATGCTGGCCTGTCACAAAACTATATCCAGCCATGAAAACATTGTGCTGTAAGGCATCTCTGACTGCTGAAATAGACCTTTAAGTGCAATCATATCTGTGTTGCACATTTGGGATCAGTGGTCTGGATCACCTCAGCTCATGGACCGCAGTGTAATAACCTCAATTGAGCATCCTTCTGTTTCATTGCACCTTACAAATGAAGAATGCGCGATATTTTCGCCGTTCAGTGCGTGGGCCGTCCTGATAGGCTTACAATGTCTCCATGTTATGCGTTATGGTAATTATACCCACGGATAACGTGGGGAGTCAATATATATGCTTTTCACGCTGAAACTGATGATGTGGATGAGAGAGCACGGTCATTTATGACAGCCAGGGAGGGAAGGCCATTTATCTTACCTCAACGCTGAACTGATGATCCTCCTCTCCGGATACTGCACGAGAAATCCAAAGCAAAAAATGCAAGCAGAATGCTGCCGCGTAAAAACAATCCGATGGTTTTCTTTTACTGGAGGATACTAAGGTCATAATGACCTGTTTTTCCCGAGTGTTTATTAGAAGAAGCCGCCCGTCTGCTTGTGGCTCTTGTGTCAAATGAAAACCATCAGGTGAGCTGTCAAGGCAGATTCAGATGAAAACGAGAAAAAGACCCCGCGTTGTTATAAAATCCCGATGCTGGCATAAAATGTTCCGATGTCAAGCAGAGATAACGCGGCATGTTAGACCCGCTGCCCTCGCCATTCTTATTTACATCACGGGCTACATCTATCCAGCAGCATCAATGGCCATGTACAGTACCCAGTCTGCGCAAGATAGGCTCCCTCCCGACTCGACGCCTGCGCTTTGATTTCTCACACAGTGCAGCGCTGCTTGGCGGCATCATGAGAGCTGCCCTACAGAGTGCACGAGAGATGAAATACAATTCTGAAGCACTGCCTATGCGTTTGACTTTTACATTGCAGAGTCCACGGCTCTGTGCAATTTGACCCGCACACGGACTGTCTGAAAGCTTGATCTTAAATTCCTGATAGTAAACAAAGGCCAGATTATGGACTGATGTAGCCTACATTCCCTTGCTGTTGCCTTGATAAACCAAATGACCTCAATGCACTGTTCAAAACTGCGTAATAGCCCTAGCCTATAATAATAATAATAATTATATATATATATATATATATATATATATATATATATATATATATATATATATATATATATATATATATATATATATATATAATCTATACCTTCATTATCATAGTATCATGCCCATTAGACATCTGAGTATACTAAAATATTCTCATTAGCCTAATTCGAATATATTATCTTAAAATATCTGTCCCACAGTTTACCCCTGCGTTGATCTGTGGCCTACAGACCCAGAACAGACGACCTGACAGTAAGACATTTATAGCTCCAACAACACTTTTGTAACAGCCCAGATATGAGCTGCAACAACCTGCCTCAAGCTAAATGGTCCACAAGATGGCAGTGTTTCATTGAGGAATCTGGCCCCCAGCTATTTGCTTGCAAATCTCAGTGGACACAGGACACACTGTGGGACCTGAATACACCCCACTAATGAGTCGAGAAACTGATTTGATATGACAAGCAGAAAGGGCATATGGTAAGGCGTAGAGATGAGGCTAATCACAGGATCTTTATACCTCTGAGGGGTTTTATGTTAACAGTAATATAGCCAGTGCAGGTGTTTGGGTGATTTGTATGTTTTTTTCTCTGTGTATGTATTTGTGTCACTAATATGCCAAATAAATCAGGATAACATAGCTCTAGCCATTTTACTGTTCATGTTGAAGAAGCATCAAGGAGAATCGAGTGGCCTGGTGAAGATTTAAGCCCCCCAAGGTGTCTTGGGTCTTTTGTCAATGGCTTTCCAAAATGAGTCACTCATTGCAGGCATCATAGGTGCCAAAGCGATTTGAACTGTGTCCTCATGGATCAGTGACATGGCTCTGAAAACTCCTCAGAATGTTGAGTTCCTCATTTTGTGACAGAGTGCAACTACCTGTAGAAAAAAATCAAGCTGATTACATCCATGATCCCCCCTATCAATCACTTGTACTACAAGAAATGAGTCAAATGAATATCATCTGCCAAGCTGGAGCTGATTTGTGGCTTACTGCAAATTCTGCTCTGCTACAGCCACCATTTCCAACCACCAATCTTTTGATTCCTTTTATTCAGATTTTGTGAATGACTCATAGGTTCCTGTAATTGGAGACACTTTCTCATCACTGATTTGAATGGGACACTTTTTTACTGTAGGGGCCATGGCACCAGCTTTGGGAATGCAGACCCTCAACCAAATCAAATACGTTTATGCTGGTATAGTCAAAGCCCTTTGAACCATGAGGACAGTATGAAAGGGGGAATGACACCTTAACAAGATCAAACTGGACACGCTGCTGGCCTCAACGGTGGATTGTTATCCTGTCCAAGGCCGTCACAAAAGGCCCATATTTTTATCTGCACGCACATTCTCTAAATGTCTGGGGATCAAATGGGCAGCAGCACCAGCAGCCCTGACAGCTATGATAACCATAATGGGCCTTTTTAAAAACCCTCAAAACACATGAAGAAAGCTGGTGTAAACTGTCATGACTGCTCTTTTATCTGTAATATTTAAAATAATGGCTGTGGTATGATCAAATCAGACTTTTAATCACTTCCAAAGACCCAAAGATCATCAGGAATTCTTATCATTTAATTTTAACTAGCTAACATATGTGCCTTTGTATATGCTAATGAGTGTGCATGTATAATGGTATGTTGGAATTTTAATGATCTTTTTTCCACATTTTGCTCTTGCAATTAGATCTATCTGTTTATTCCAGTCAAATGTTACCTTTTTTCACATTTGAGAACAGCAAAAACACATTACACACCACTCCTTAAGCCTGACATTTTCTGACATTTCCTAAAGTGACCCAGATCATTCAAAAATGGAAATATTTCAATCTTTTTGAAAGAAATTGTACACCGGACAGATAGACTGATTGAAATCATTATTTCTGTTACTGTATAGGACCATGATATAATGTGACTGTTTTATCTCCATAAATAAATACTGTAAAACCTAAATAACACACTCTTTCACTCCTTAAACACCTGATTAGGGATTCATCAGTCCCTGATAAGCCATTTATGAATGAAAAGTGGATTTGTGATTCAGAAGTTTGGAATATACACTAAATATGGGGGAATACTGTGAATGGTCACAACATAAGGGTTAATGTTTTACTGTTCACTTGATGTTCCTTATTGTTTTATTGCTTTCTATTTGGCTTTTGTAAATCGCTCATTCATTTTGATGAGTTTCATATAAATAAACATATTTAATATTAATATTTTGACACTAGTGTGGCGTACACTTTAGAATTCTCAACCAAAATAGCAAAATTACCTTTGAAACCTGAGCGCACACAGGAGAGCATTCTGGAAATCATTCACATTACTCATAACTGCGAACAAGGTGTTCCATGTTTTGAAACAGGATGTGACTGGTTGAGACGTTGAGAAAGGGATACCTATCGGATTAAAACAGGTTCATTCATTTACTTTGAGGTGTTTACTGTAACCCATCGAGCTGCCATGGAGACCACATGCTCTGGCAAGTGAACATGGCTCAGAGCCAAAGACTGGGGGCCTCGTCAAGAAATCGTTCTTGACAAAACAAAGAGCACACGTGTGTGTGTACTCCCAATTTAAAAACAACAATGCATTCAAATATTTAAGTTTAGCTGAGGGATAATTTCCTTTTGGGGGAGGGCAGATGGTAAGATACAAGGTAATCTCACTGGCTCCTCTAATTAAACCTAATTAATTGGTGCTTGACAGTTTGTACTAAACGCCTAAAGGCCTTTCAACATACTGCTGAAAACAGGATTTAGAGAGCTATTATTAAAGCTTTGATGGATTCAGTCACATCTAATCTAAGTCTTATCTCACATGTCAGTGTCATTGCAGTAATGACAAGTACCCCAAATAGTGCAGGATTCAAAACAACGACTTATTAAATCAGAAATTGAAGATTTCATTTTATGAATACATTTAGGAAATGTAATATAGCTAATGGATTGGCTCTGTGAATGTGTTTTACCTGAGAAACCAGTTCCCTGCATAATTTCCTGGCATTTGGATCATTTATGCACATGGGCGTTAAATTGATGTCGCTGCTTAACTTCCCAGAGAATTATAATATAATAAATGAACAAAAAAATAAATATAATACATGATGATTTTAATTGCAAATAATGCTCAAATTAATGTTGTGTTAGAAACATTGCTAACACAATATATACAGTATTCAGTCTAAAGTTAGATTTTTTTTCAGTGAAATTCAACTCTACTAATGTCTATTCCATTTAAAACATATTCACTGCTCTGAATCATAGTGTGCAGTCTGTTTGGGTTGACACGGCAGATGTTGTGCCTCCGAGTGAATCCTATATGAAACATGTTGTGCTCGTCCTCTCATCAGAGACACGCTCCATATGATGAGGAGAGAATAATGTCAGCAGCGGTGGTGTTGGTGCTGTAGGGGTGTCTGCACTTTCCTGTGCATGTTTTTTTTTCTTCTTTTTTTTAAAAAAATATACTGAGATGGTGCTGGTCTATCTGGGCTCTGTCATGCAGATCAGACATCAGGCATTCAGGATAACCCTCCCTCCCCTCACAACATGGTCACATAACCTTTCTGCTTCACTGAACCACTTAATAAGACTTCTTCACATTAGTTAATGAAATGCTCTTATAAGTAATAATAGATGGTTAGGCTTTCACTGTACTTGAAAGAACTCGCGCCTCAAAAATGTGATGCTTTAATTAACACATTCATAAGTTGCCTTCAGGTACGGAATACCAGAACATAACACAAGATATAGAAATGTGAAAATACTGTATTGCAAGGTGGAACATGTGTTTACTTTGCCAGACAGTAGCTGTCATCTCTCCTCTCATTCTTTCACACACTGTCTTCTTCCTTCTCTCTCTCTCTCTCTTTTTTTACATTTTTTTTACTGTCCCTGTCTTTTGAATCCCCAGTGGTATGGCCATTATTCAATGTTTGTTTGGTGTTTCTGCTTGGCTGACAAGCAGCTATAGTCTGAGGCTCTGGGTTGGCCTGTGTAAAATGCACACAGCCTCAGGACAGCGATGGATAGTGGTATGAAAGACTGTAACAACTGGGACTTCTTTCTTTCTTGCTGTGGAACATTTCATAATTGAGACATTGGCCAGCAGTGTAGAAATCAGCCGCTGGTGAAAGGCCAAGGTGATCTCTTTCTTTTTCTTCTAATGAGCCTCCATTGTGGCTTAGTATGTGGCAAACCTTAGTTTTTAAACATTTAAAACCAATTCCTGAGTCAGATTCAATTATTTAACACTGAATGAGGCTTAAATTTGATTTTCACTAAGAAAGACTGACATGTTTGACCTCTCTTGATCCTCTTTATGAGCCTTGGATCATTTAAAGTGTATAACCTTGAGAAGCAAATAACTTTCTCACTTAATGGTGCACCTTCAGTTAACATTTTCTTCCCCTTACTGACTTAAATGACAGAGAACATGGATGTTTTTCTCTTTTCTCAATGACAGTAGCTAACAGTAAAACTGACAGTTGCATCAGATCCACAGCACATTCAGAATAGCTCGCTGTGCCCTCTCATGTGAAACGTTAGACTCACATTAGGTAATTTCTCCTCAGAGGAGAATGGTCATAATTTCACCCAACACAATAACCTCTTCCTCCAACAGTAAAACCAAAGACGATTTGCTGAGCCATTAGGCTGCAGTAATGAAATAAACACCACTGTGAAAAATGATTTCTATCACTCCTGTCCCCATAGAGTCTGATCTGTGTACAACAACAAACACATTTAAGCAGCTTGACATCCAATTAGACTCGGCTCCAATGAGACAGACACTCTGTCAACAGTCTAGACATTTTGTCCATTCAACCCCGGTTTGACACTGAAAATGAGGAATGTTTTTCATTCACATTCACATTCACTCATCAACAAATACACAAAATATGGGTGAAAAACTTACTGTGCAGCTTTGCTGTTATGGGTCAAATTCAATGGAAACTAGCAAAGTTAGGTTTGACATCTCAGGTGAATCATCCTCACCCTTTTCTCCTACTTTCTATATCTTCAGTGAAAATAGCTCATCAGATTCTGTGCCTTGGTAAGAGATAAATATGTGACTTTAAGTAGATACTTATCAAATGACGCTAGTTATTTTTCTATATAATTAATCTATATGGTCTTTTATAGGATTATTATGTTCATCTTGTTCAAGGCAAATTAATGATGACACGTTTTATAGTTTGTTTTATTTTTTATATGCATACTGAAAGGGTGCAGTCAAATCAAAGGTCAAATCCTTATTGAAATTATGCTTTTATGGAAGAATACAGTAGATTTGTAGATTTTCTTCAAGTACCTTTTGTTTGTTTTTTTTAATTTTCTGTGGCCAAAATATACTCACTGACAAGTTTATCCAGCTTTGATCTATTATTGCATCGCAGAGAGAAACTGGTTTCGTCTCAGTGATGCAGAAAAAAAAAATCAGTGCAGGATTTGTTTTTTTCCCCATTTCAATACAAATCATGTGTCATTCATCATATTTCAGACCACTTCCTGAAAATAGTACACTAAACAGTACACTAGGGGTTTTTTCTTTTCTTTCTTTCTTTCAAAATACATTCATCTGCCTCTACCTGAGCGCCTCAGAGTCGCATCTATCCTCCCTCTTGCTGACGTCAGGTGGTGGACGACGTAGTTTGTCCTCGCTGCCTGAGCCCTGACTGCTGGAGATATCTGCGAGGAGGAGGAGCTGTCAAAGTTTGAGTTTCCTAGAGAAGGAAAAGTCTTTCACTTAACAAGGAAAAAGCTCAAATATTGTTAGGGTTTGATAAAGCGGAATATCGCGTATTGTTGGCATGGAATGACACCTCCTCACCAGGAGCTTCTAAAACACGATGGCAACGCGTTTTCTGAGGTGGATCATTCTCACCTCTTTGCTCTGCTTGGGCTCCTGTGTTCTGGCGGAAAAGAAAGGTATGTCAGGGAGCTGTTATGCTACACGTACGTGGCTGGGTTGTAATAGTAAGAAGAGGGCTTTCGCTTTCCTGTCTGTGTGTCAAGCATTAACATAAATCTCAAAGAAATCACAGTCGTCGCTGAAAACCGCCGAGAAACTTGATCCAGCGTGGGAGAAAAGTTTCTCACAGTGTCGGTGTTCAGGCTGTGACCTGGCGAAAGCTACAGAGAGGTTTCAGTAAACTTTCAATGCGCGACACAGTTATTGATAATCACAGTAAAGTAGCGTGCATTTTGCGCAAAAGTTTTGATTGATCAGCCAATTAGTGAACTGCGTAAATGACGCATCTTAGCAACATCCCATGTGTAATGACGATGACCCAAGTACGCCAATTTGATGATGATGATGCTGCTGCAGGGAGGGGATGTGGATTGTGCAATTTATTGGCATACTATAGTTTTCAGTGTTTCTTTCGTTTTTAGTAAGTAAAATGTTGTATCTGTATGTATGATGTGATGTGAACATTTTTCTTTTCTTTACACGCCAAATTTAGATTAGCCTTGTGGCATGCTGCTGTTTTATTTTCTGAACTTTTTTATACTCAAAACCTCACTTTGATGGCTGACATATGTTGCCCTTTCAGCTAGTCGCATTTATTTATTTATATTTATATTTTGAGCATCCTCTTACATGATAGGACTCTGGTGCATGTGTGCTGTTTGTATCTGGTCCTCAGAGGAGATTACATCTAAATGTGAAGACAGTCACTTAACTTTAAGATATGACATAAAACAGAGAGCCACTTCAAAGCTAGTGCTGAAGTGGCCGGTTTCTTGGATTCTCTTGCCCTGCTTATTTTAATGCTTTCACTTGGCCCTGAAGTAAAGATGGTATAAATCTTTTTTTTCTTCTTCTTCTTTTTCTTTTTTAAATATAAACAGCACTGTTCTGACCATCGCTGACCCTTTTTTCATGTTCCACAAAATGATATCTTTATTTTAAATACTCCCAAGTGTGAAATCTCTAAATGGACACGTCTCCTAACTGTTACTGTAAGGTGAAACACTTTAAAAATATTCAGATTTATTCCACATGTAGTTCGGGTGACTCAGACCTCATAAAGGCCAGATGTGAGGAGAGAAAGTGACCAGAAGTATCACTTTACTTTGTCTTCCTATTCTCATGAATCATCATCGTGTCCACACTCGTTGCACATTGTTGTTCCTCCTTATAAGCAGATAAGCACAGCGTGTCCAGCGCCAGCAGCACACATGCACATTGCATCTTTCCTGTCTGCTCCAACAAGTAACAACCAGTGCCGGTTTCAGGAAAACCATAACAAATCAAAAGTGTTTGTCAGCCAAAAAGACACAGTTCCTAAATATTTCTGGGCTTCTAAACAAACTAGACAGCGCACATTTCATGCACCAGCAGGTCTCCCACAGTAAATAAGGATTTTGGTATTTTATTAAGACCAGAGAAGATTAGAAATGAGCAGCTGTAGCGATAGCTGTAGTATGAGGTACAGTTTTAGTTGTTGTTGTTGCTGTTGGTTTCTGTTTTTGGCCACGGGGCTGAGACGGATGTTTCCATGTAGCACACTGTGTTTTCCAAGCACGCAGTGTCCGTAACAGTCCGACCTGATTTTAACAAGATGTCAAACGGCAATTATGTCCCTATGACATCAAAACTCATAACTAAAAGACCAAAGCTTGGCGATACAGATTGTTTTTCATCTTGATGAACACAACACACACATTAATGGTTGTTAGTGATTAAAGAAAGAGTACCTGAAGCATTCCACAATGTGTTTAAGGTCAGTTTATCCATTAACTCAGAATAAAACCTTGGATGGCGAGAGAGTTTATTCTGAAATAATTGCATGCTGACTACTTGAAATATTGTGTTACAAAGTCACTGTGCAATGACTGGATTTAGAGACGGTTGCCCAAACAGACATCAGCCAGCTTTTGCTTTGATAGTCAGAGGTGTATATTTTCTTGGCACGCTGTGTTCCTGTGATATGAGACCACGGTGAAAAAAATCTCAAAACAAAAAGAAAGAAAAATAGTGTTGTTGTAAGCTTAGTGACAATGCATATCTGAGATAATCCAGTGAGGTTTGAAAGGGTTTTATAAACCTTAAGAAGAAGGATAATTTCCTCAACCCACAAAAGAGTGTGTAATCCTTTGAGTTATCACCAAACCTAGAGATATATGGTTTTCAAGGATGGTTAACTATTGGATCTAATTTAGAGACTGTTTGACCTGAAAGAATTTGTGTTGCTAAGAAACGAGGTTGAACATCTGGTCAGCTGTTTACACTTCGAAGTGGCAAAAGATTTTCAAGTTGAGAAAAAATGTCAAACTGATGGAAATCGTGGATGCAAAATGGTCCTTTGGTGCACACTGCTCTGTGTTTGGGTGTTTCTGAAAGATACAAACATTTCCACTGTGCATGGATCAATGAGCCAGAGGGAGAACACCTGACATTAATATTACTCATGTTACAGTGTTTACTTTGTCAGAGACACAGTTACATTTGAAATGAGTAGACACAGACAATTACCTTTTGATTGACCATTGCTAAATCCTCTTTCTAAGGCATTAATTAAATAAATGTTGGAGGGTTTCAGGTTTTCTGTCTTTCCAAAACCAAAAAAGCAGGAGTTAACATGTGAGGAATGGATTAAACTGTGTGTTTATCTGCTCCGATGTAACATGCAATCGTTAGCATGTCAGGCTAGCTCACTTAGCTACAGTGGTTAAAGATTTCAAAGAAGTGCTATTAGACTAGAACATCCATTGTGTAGTATTTCTACACCGTGTGGAAGTCAGTGGCTGCTATCAGAGTTTGGAGTTAATATTAGCAACTCAGCTCTACTCTTAATTGGGTTTGACTTACTTTGGCTTTATGTTTGCCAAATATACTGTTTGAAAATATGAACTATAACCAGGGTTTTATTTTTAAGAAATAACATGCTGATTTTGAATATGCTGTATTTTTTTACCTTGTTTTAACACTGCTCTGCTCTGCACTCTGATACAAGAACAATGCTGTTTCCTTATTTCCACATTTTCTAGATGGGTCATCGCCTGTAGAAGATGCTGACTTTTGGCACAGTGTCATGTATACAGCCAGTGAAGGTTTAAGACCCCTTTTACTAGATCATTGTTTTAAAAGACTCAGCCAAAATTATTTTAATTGGTGCTGGAGAAAACATTTTCAGTCATGCGGTTAATGTTAGTTTATTTAGTTAGCTCATTACAGCTAATACAATCTACAACAGTTGTCATTTCAGCAAGCACAGTCACTGGCTAAAACCGAGAAACCTTTTTTCTACCTCTGTCTGAAATGAAGGGCCCATTGTTTTTTAATGAATCTGCCACCATTATCATCGTAAACTGCATTTGTGACATGCAAAATTGGAAAGCTCTTCAGCTGTTGTAACTGCAACTAATAAATGGTCAGTTTGTTAATAATGTGCCTTTTTTGCAGTAACTTGCAGAACAGTTTGACAAAGTATTTAAAAGAAATCGTGTACGTCATGAAATTGAAACAAATAAATAAACCCTTCTCTAATCAAAGATGGATATCTAAAGTTATTAAATGATAAACATCCATGGGGAAATGAACTGTCATTTTGCCCTGTCTTTCAGCCCACCTCTTGTTGAAGCCCTGTTAATGGGGAAGACATCTGGGCTGGAATTGAATTTGAGGTTTCTGTTAATGCACCTGGCAGCGAGCAGCCTCTCCCTCAGGAAGCCCACCTGTCAGTCCTGTGCTCAGCGACAGCCAGCCTTGCAGGGCGTGATGGCTTCAGTGGGAGTCAGACAGGACTTGCTGAATAATAGAAAAGCTCCTTGTCCCGCGCTGCTGGCATGCTCGGTTATTAACTGTCATCATCTGTGGGGAGGTTGTAAATAATGCCCACAGCTTCACCCAGCAGCCAACCACAAGTAATAACTGTGATTATTTATTTCCTGTATGTTGAAATGTTAAACGGTCTTGGAATCAATCGGACTTCTGTAAAAGTGAATGAATTTTTTAGTGTACACTTAAATATTTCTAAACTCTACCTTTTCATTGTTACTGTAAATGTCACTTTTCCAAACTACCAAAGTGCAGATATGAGTGTAACCTGTCTGAGAGTTCCTCTAAATGCTCTTTATGAGATTACCTGTGAAAGATCAAATTCATCTCAGGGGCATGTTGGTGGCTAAATCCTTAATCTCTAAAGCAAGGCTTTCCAGTTCGCTTAAGGCACAGGATAACCCGCTTATATCAATATGTTTTTTTCAATGTTAATGGATTATTCAAGTTCTCACTGGAACGAGAATGGAAGATAATATATGTAGGTAAGGTTCAGCCCCATCATTTATACATTTAAATGTGCTTGCACACCTGCCACAGTTGAGCTGAATCATGACAAAATTTCAGTCCTGCAGTGCATTTCAGCATTCTGAGTAAGTGCTTTTCCCTCTGCATTGTGTCGGGATCTAACAAGCCAGCTTCCCTCATCAGTCACCTATTTTTTTCCCCCTTAACTTCCTGAAAACCATGCCTTTTCTTTTCATTAAAGCCCACTCTCTTGGACTAGATGGATGTGAAGACGTGAAATATAGGTTATGATCCTGTGTAATCCTAGAATCTCAAGTCTGCTTTTTAGGGTCCAGAGTGGGCCTGGTGCTCCTACTGCTGCTGCTGTGTCTTGCTGATTCTCTGACGACCTTCCCAGATTTCCATCTGCTGTAACCATTGTTGGAAATTTGGCTTTTTGATTATGGGCCGTGGGAGCTGGAGGATCATTTCTCGCCGCCCTCCCTCCTGGCTTTGATAAACTGCATCATGTCTGAGCGGTAGAGATTTTAGAGAGCTGCTGGCGAGGTGCAGGATTTTGGTTTCACTCAGAGACAATAGTGCCTCTGTAGAGGGCAGGTTATCTGGCAGGGCCGATACTTTTGTAGAGCAACTGAGATCTGTGCTGTGCAGCAGACGCACCCGAGGCTAGACGTGTATGTCATCGAGAGGGAAGTGAAGCAGCTTTTGTTCTTAATTTTAACCGTAAAGACACATCTAAACACGGTAAAATACTGTAGCAATAATCAAGTAGTGCTGCAGTTTTGTAATTGTTAAGACCTCATGGTTGCAGTGACTCACAATTGTTGAAAAACCTATTTAATAATATATTTATACTGCCATTGACTGCTGACTGGCTGGTAGGGGTCACCAGTGATCAACAACTGCAGCAAAAGACATTCCCCAGAAATCGGCTAGGCTAAAAACAAGTCTGCAGGCCACATTTTGCCCTTTGTAATGGTTGAAAAAGTTAAACTGGAGTTGAACCGGAGCTTCTGCAGATGAATTTCATACCTGATATATTATGATGCACTAAAGTTAGGCCCGATATGAGATGAATAAATGAATACATTTTTGGTGGTTTTGCCATCATCTCTACTGTAAGGGAGCTGGGAGGGACAATTGAATGAGATTCAACTCATTCTTTTTGTTTTGGAGAGGAGAGGAAAGTTGGGAGGGGTTTTAGTTTGTGCAGCACAATACAACAAAATGTTTGAATTGAGAAGTTTGGACTAACTGTCATGTTTATTGTTTCTTTAAATGTATACAGTTAGGTGAACCCAGGATGCTTAGTTATAACACAATTACAATATTCTATACATCTTAAAGAAAACTGAGACCATACATGCTTTCAGACACACATGACGGATATCTCAACTCTACTGAGTGCACTCTTCTAGTTAATTATGTGTATTTGTCTGGTTCTACTGCTTTTCAGTCTAAACAAACCACAAACAATTAAGTTTTATGTATTGTTTTCATGTCTGACATCAATATTTAATGAGTTAAAAATGCTGCCTGCTACATGATCGATTTTAATTATTAAAAGATCTTCTTTTGGCTTGTCATTGTCAGCCAGCATTTATGATGTTGTATGGGACCCTGCAAGTACTTCAACTCATAGACGTTCGTTAGCTTGTATACATCCTCTGAGAACAGCATGAATAAGTGAGTGAATGTGGTTACTCATTGAGCTGATTTGCGTCCTTTGTTTGTACATGGTAACAAAGTAATCCGCTGCATTTATGGCCTTTCCATGATCCACTGGCTTCGCACAGTGTCTCCAGTGGAAAGAGACCAAGGAATTCAGGTTGGAAAAAAGGCCTCCTGCTATCTTCCCATCTCACATCTCATCAGGTGTGGTATTGTGTTAAAAGGGAAAGAGGCCACAGCTCCATTTGCGTTAATAAGCCCATGTGGGTCTGTCTCCTTCAACACATCTTGAGGAGTGGTCATAATTTTGTTTGATTTAATCTTTTTGCCTTTTTGGGAAATGCTAAGGTTTTTTTTTAGGGGGAACGACGTTATCTTTGGAAAACATGACTCACTGATCGGTCCCATTTTGTTTTGCATTTACTTATATAGTATTTTGTTTAGGGATTTTAAACAAGCAACAAAACAAAACCAACAAAAACGTATAAATAACTCTACAGCTGAAATGGTTAATTGATCAGCATAACATTTTTGGTACACTTTTTTTTGGTAATTAATAGTAATAATTAATAACCTATTTAAAGGTGTAAAGGCATCTGCATTTGTAACAAGATTGTAACAAAAATGCACATTAGTATTAGTGTAGACAAATAAGTATTGGACACAATATAAGAAGCATCCTTAAAAAACATATTAGTGCATTGCTTAATTTCAGTGGTTATCGGTATTTGAATATACAGTACATGTTTATCTGCATAATACAGTTTTTAAAGACTAGTAAACTGGTCCAGAAAGTTCAAAAATGCATGTCTGACTTAAGTCAATTTATGAGTTGAAATAAAGAAGTTAATGTTCTCTTTTGGTTGGCTGTTATATGTTTGCCAGTGCGCTAACTGTACACACCCACTACGTTTATACCAGTTGCAGCAGTTTCTACAAATTTCTCCTGTTAATTTCTGTTGTGGGGGAAATCCACTTTTCCAGTTGCTTGACGAAGCATTTTCTGAATGTGTTGTCAAACTCAAACTGCTGAAACAGTAAGTGCTTGTAGAAAGTGAGACGGAAAGTGGGCACTGAACATGTTTCCATCCTGGAGGCTTTCATTTCAGATGAAAACCATGGCTCTAACACATTGCAAGCCCTGCTAAAACCCTGAATAACCCTGAATTTTGCAGCTCAGGATGGTGAACAGACGTAGTTGGAGTCTGAGGCCTTTTTCTCCTTACAGACCAACAAGTCAGTCCATTTGTATTCATTGCTTAGCTCTTTGGATCTCTGTGTCAAAACACATATGCAAGAGATGTCAGTGAGATGGACAAGGGTGATGCACAGATCAAAGGATACATCACAGCACGTAAGAAAAACAGGAAAGTCGAGTATACACAAACAAACATCAGAAAGACAGGGTGAAAGATGTTGACTGGTATTTCTGCTGTGATTTAATCGTTTATCAAAGAAGCCTCAAACTGTTCTTTCTAATTGATGTTGCTTCACTTTAGAGTTCAAATTGGAGATGAGTCTTTCACCATTACCTTAAGACCTCATGAAGGCGTGGCATCTTCTCTAGTGACCCACTGGCCATTCTTAGGAGCAATGCTTCAAACACTGCTCGTCCAAAAGAGGAATCGCCCATAGAGAGGAGAACAATAGCTTTCCAAACAAATCCCCATCTCAAAATATTTCAGAAGAAAGCACTGGCTGGAGGGAGGTGGCTGATCTCTGAAACTTGCTTCCCTAATAGCATTTAGCCTCTTCCTGTGTGGTCCATTGGCCTAGTAAACTAAATGGTGTGTTTTAAACACTGACTCACTGTTGAGTGAGTTTGGACCTTGTGGTACATTATGGTTAATTTATCCAATTTTGTAAATGAATTCCAGCATTTGTCAAACGCTATTGGGATTCAGATCCAGGATGTTTAATTTGTAATCCACATTTGCAGCGTAAAAAGGGGGGCCTTCCTGTCTTACATCCTGATTAAAAGGATGTTGGAACTCTTCAGCAGCTTTAACCTGAACCATTAGGGTATTCTCCATTAGTTTGCATTGGCTCTGGTCTGCAGTCAGTTGGTGGTAAAGGCTTTACTTTTTCCATGCTCACACCTGTAAACGATGGAGAACATGACAGACATTGAGGTTAAAATTTTGACATGAATTTACAGCAACTGACTAGTTCAGTCAGGATGAGGGTGAATATATCAAACTGGATTTGCTCAATGTATATAATATGTAATTAATTATGCCTTTCAAGGGAATCCTGACAAGGCTTGTCTGACAGCTTTCATCGCTCGACTACCTCTGAAAAGGCTAGTGTTATTTTTGTCTTTTTTTATTCATGCTACTGAGGAATTACATGCTTCATTACAAGGGTGTGGTAGAGTATCAATCAAGACCTACTCTATGTAACTTTGCTTTGAGTAATAACTATTCAAATACAAACAGAAGGTGTTTTGCCATGTTTGGTCTTTGTAGACCGTCATGTACTTTCAGTAGTCTCTGCAAGAAAAATAAATTAAATCAAGGTGATTTTATAACCTTTTTTATCTTGCATTCAGCAGCACTTGGATGCCAGCATGAAAAGAATGTGGCTTATTAACTTGGAAAATTAGTTTGCATGTGCACAGGAAAGTTGGAAACCTTTACAGAGTAGGGTTTCTAATGAGCTCAGTAAACATCTACACACATGCAGAATCACTTGTTAACTGATACCTGTATTGCCCCAGGTTTCTTCTAGTCTAGACCCCCC
This sequence comes from Scomber scombrus, assembly GCF_963691925.1. Lineage (NCBI taxonomy): Eukaryota > Metazoa > Chordata > Actinopteri > Scombriformes > Scombridae > Scomber > Scomber scombrus. The sequence goes on from NC_084980.1 coordinate 17,791,542, forward strand.
TGTCACATCATTGAAAAGGCCTTATTGACAATCTGCAGAGTGTTAAACTTGAATTCTCAAATGACACTGTGTCTATTGTGGTCTGCTTCCTGACAGGAGAGTTTCCTACAGAAAATGTTGATAAGGCTGAAAATGACCCTTTATACATAGTGAGTGGGTGGCTGGGTACTAAGTAAGATAATGAAAGAGCATGCATGAATGAGAAACACACACAAAAAGAAGAACGTGTATGAGACCAATGCATTCAGCCCCTGTTCCCCATGTATAGACCAAACTTGATTGTGTGTCTCCTTTTCTGCAGAAACCCCAAGTCAAAGACAAAAGATTCTTTATTCAGGACTTTGTTGTTTTCTATGACACAGGCTTATCTGTCTTCCTTGACCTTAACTTGGCATGTAGACACGACTTTACAGCCCTGTGTCAACAGTGAGGAGAAAGGCATCCCTGTTGACTACAGTTAGTAAGGCTATGATAACAGAAGCTGTTTAGCTGTATTGGAGCTTTATATTGGATCAATGTATCTAATCCAACATATAAATATTAGTAGAGTAGTACTAGTACACAAAATATGCAATGAAGTTGCAACAAGACTAAGCCCTGCTAGTTGCTTTGTGAGGCTGCCACAGCAGTGCTTTAAACTTAACGCTAGTGTTAGCATGCTCATGCTCAGCAGGTGTAATCTTTAGCATGATTGATGAACATTTGCCCATTGGTGCAAACAGGGAACTGCAAATGTCTGTACAAAATGTTGTGCCAATCCAGCAAGTAGATGTTGAGATAGTTTACTGGATATGCAAAAACTTTGACCTGCTGGTGGTGCTGGAAGAATTGTCAGGGGATCACCTACATCGGATTCATCCTTGGGGCACCATGAATGTCTGAACAAAATGTTGCTGGAATATATCCAACAGCTTTTGAGATATTTCCATCTGGACTAAAGTGGTAGAGAGGTCCCTAGAGCCACCTTTTAGTATGGCTATCTATGTCATGCTTTTGTATATGCCTAAATATAGTAAAGAACTCTTATCTCATAGACTAGTAAAATATAAGTCTGGCAAGCAAATAACAGACGTTCCTCTTCATGACAAAGCTCAGTCTGAATTACAACAACAATGATGATAGGGCTGCTGGCAGTTTATTGTGATGGGGTGTGTTAGAGGAGGAAAAGAAGATGTCAACCCTTCTCTCGACAGGGTTCCAGCATATTACAAACCAGCATCACCTCTCAGGGATTTCATTAGCATCGTTAAACGCATTTCAGCCCAGCCATTTACAGATGAGCTGACAGCATTGTTCATAATAGCGTAGCAGTGGCAAGACTGGGCTACGGAGTTGATTTGTGATTTGTTAACTCCCAGAGCACTAAAATGTAATATGCTCTAAACACAACATGCCTTCTGTAGTACCTTTTCTAATTTCCTAGCAAGTTTCAACAGCACCTATGCTTCGTTGAGCTCAGAATTAATATCCTGGTGGGAGTTTGAGCGGAACATCTTCATTACCACATGTTTTCATAATTGAAGCCAGAGGCCTGTACAAATAAAAAGAAGGAATTCAGCTTGCTTTACTTGCAATGTTTCCCTCCATAAAAAAGGTGGAATTGACCCTCTCATTGCACGATTGCACACTAAACCATTAGTGAAGGCCATATATTATAAGTATATACCTATGTAGTATATCATATTACAGCCCCATGACACTTAAAGCATCACTGATAAATGATCAATATCTACTACTCTCTCCTTTCATTTTCATAACAAGCCACTTCAGTTTGATAGCTATGTGGCTAGGGGGAGAATGGGTTCCCTGGTAGAAATAGTTCATAGTTGGACCAGTGCCAGGCAGTAAGGATTAGCTCTCTTACTGTATAATACATTCATGCTCTGAACCTGCACTATATCCACTACATCAACAACCTCTTCCTGAGCTGATTAGAAGGTAGTCTGAGATTTTTTAATATGAATTCATTTGTTTAGTTTTTATCCGAGCATTATTCCAATAAACCAGCACCCAGAAGATTTCCAAGAGATTAAAAATACTTAAAACCGAATTGGGTTTTTGGGTCAAAGGACATGTAAACAACCCTCTGAATAATTGCTTTCTTTAAACAGTCAATCAAAAGGAATTCGAAATATGGATGTTAGACTGGCAGGGGAAATTGCCTTTTCCTTTTCTTCTTCTTGTTATTCTTCCATGGTATGGCAGCATTTTGGATACTTTTTATACACTGACGTCTTATGCTTCCAAGAAGGGGATCTCAACAGTCCAAGATTTCTCTTGGACTGTTATGAATACCATTGAAAAACATCCAAAATGAGAGCCAGAATCCAGAGCTAGAAACAACATTACATCCCTTGAGTTATTTATTCAAAGCTGATATTTGAAAGCAGTAACACATGGATGACACAGGTCATTTCGATCAAGTCTGAAATTGAAAAAAACAATAACACCACACCTTCCATTTAGTTGCTGTGCTGGAGCTTTTGATCTGTTCACACAGTCTTTCTCAGAAGATAGAGTTTGACCAGTTGTTACAGAATTGTTGATGTTCAAACTTCTGTTTTTGTAAGTGCACATTAAAGGCTTTCTTGCTTATGTTTGCTGAAAAGCTATGAAGGATTGCGTACCACAATCAAATGCTCTAGACCAAATACAGTGCTAAATGGAATTTGTGGTGAGATTGTTGTGTCAACTACTGTTCACAAGGTCAAGAATGAACTGTCTCGCCATATTTGTAATTGTTGTGTAATAGGAGCCACAATGTTTAACCCCCCATATTAAAGTATTCATTGTCTTAAATTTGAAGTTGTATTTTCTATGTATAATACTACAAAGATTAAATGAAGCCTGTTTCTCTCTTAACTCTTTACTAAGATTCTGCTTGATTTAATCATTGGTAGCATTGGAGAGGTTTTGTGCCCTGGCTTTTACACTGATTGTCCACTTTCCGGAGCAGTATTGAGAGTTTGTAGTGAGTGTTTCGTACACAGAGATGGTGAGCCAGGATCCTCGTGTTCAGCAGTGTAGCTGATAGCGAGAAAAGGGTCTAGTCTGCCAAGTCTGATGCCTTTGATGACTGACACAAAGCAGCCAGGCCGTAGGTTGTGCTAAAGCCCCTCTGTGTTTTTGGAGTGAGGGGGCGGCCTTGAAACAACCCCCCCTCCTCAGTCATAATCATCTTAAACAAGCTAACACATTGTTTCAGCCTTGTTAACCATGTGTGATGTTCTTTTTTTGTCGGGAACAGGATAACGCCCCGCGTGTTAACAATAAATGAAATCTGAGTCGTGGGCTTGATGAAAAACTAGCAACATTTTCTGTCAGTCGTTGCTGTTCACATGCAGGAGATGTTTTGAAAATACTCTGAAGATTATAACTTGGGGCCCCAAAGAGTACTTTGGGGCCCCAAGTGCTTGGCAGTGACACTCCTTTACATTTTAAGCATTTCAGTTTGATGTGTCATCAGGAAGACATTGCTAAAAATTCTTTCGAGCTTCCTTGTGCAAATTAAATTGGTCATGCTTTTGGCGAGTACATCACAAAATGTAACAGAATACCCTTTCACAGTGTTGAACATTATGAGAGCTCCTCGGCTGTACAAACTAATTCCCTGGGCTCCTTCTCTCCCTGACTCTTGCCCTCTGCCAGTGTGCATGAGGAAGAAACTACTCATCAGTGGATTTAACGGCTCGCTGATGTGTAAAGCAGAGATGGTGAGTAAGGGCTGAGCAACAGAGTAAAGCTTACTAACGCAAACCCTGGGGCTTTTGTGGAATATTCCTTTTATGGGGTCTTCCTCTGTGAAAACTCCAGTGGGGCAGAGTTGCTAGAGACATGACTAAAGCTGTAACAGAGTTGTTGGCAGACAACGCTGCGAAACAGCGGTTGGACCTACACAGAAATGAGCCTGTCAGCAGTCGGTCTAAAATAAGAAACCCTTAAGTAGAAAGGCTGTGAGGAGTCTAGTGAGTGAGAGTTATCTGTCCTCTCTGTTGATGTGCTCCAACCTGGGGTTACTGCTCTGAGCTGGGAATGCTTAAACCAACAGGGGATTCCCAAATCACAGCTGCTTTCTCCTGCTGGAATGATGTGTGAAATGTGTGGGTTTCTTTGCTTGTGGTTGTTGTTTTTCTTTCTTTCTCTCTCTCTCTCTCTGCCTCTCGTCCTCAGCTCTTCTTTTTCAGGCGAGACTCAGTGACGGTCGGTGGTGGGGGGAGAAAAAGACATTGAGCAGTGAGTTAGCGGCAGTGCGCTTGCCGCCCACTCCCTCTCCAGTCTTCCTCTCATGCTTCCTGTGGGATTGAAGAGGAGGATGGTTTTAACAGGGAAGGAGAAAGAGAGAAAAAAAAGGGGAAAAGAGAGAGGGGGGGGGGGGTTGCCTTGACTTGAATGGTCTTCAATAGGGAGAATGTCTGGACTTTAAAGAGGAAGTGGGTTGAATGTTGGAACATTTCAGGAGAATGGTGGGTGCATTATTGGAATTTAAATGGGGCTGGGGCAAGCAGAGGTTGTGTGAGTTTTGGGTAACAAGAATGGGGTTGTTTGGTGCCCTTATGGATGACTAATGGACTTTCCAACAGGGCATGTGCATGGGAAAATGATCTGGCTAATTATATGTATTGCTTGATTATTAGGACCATCATGTCAGGCCCCTCATATGTAAGTTACAGCTGGAGAGTAATAATAGTGCAGCTGTGTTTACCTTACTACAATATATCAATTCAGTGCTTGTAATTTATGCCTTTTTAACTCATGTTCTATCATGTATGGTGTATTTATCTCTTCTGCAGTGAGTAATGAAGGCATCATTGACTATTGAGATAAATGTGCAGTATGCTGATTATTCACAGCATAAATTAGTCTTTTTCTAAATTAAAGGGTTGGTTTCATATTTTCTCATTACCTTTTGTATTTTGTAACCCTGTAGATAGTTTTGTTATTATATTTATAGTTTTATGTTTGCTTTTTATTATGGGAAAGGGGGAATTTAATCTTGTTTTTGTTGCCCATAGCTTTTAAAACCTGTATTAATCAATCTCCCATTTGGTGGCAAAGCAACAAGCTTTAAACACAGCATTAAGATATTATCATCTTATAAAGTTGTTATGGTGGAACATGTTAGAAAACAGAGCAACATTGGCATTTATTGGATTGTTTTTTGTGACCTGCAGGCGAAGACAAATCTGATATTTCCTCTCTTAATGCTTGGGGAAATATCTGGCTCTTTAGGTGCTACAGTAAATGCTCCAGTCCACTGACTTTGTCTGTGTGCTGTTTTGGGGCTTGGTATGTAGTAGACAGTTGGTTTGTAAGAACTTTTTTGCTAAAAACTACACCGATAAGAATGGTGGGAGTCAAAACCAGTTAAAGTTGCAGGTAATAAAACTAAAGCAATGAGTTGAAAGATGTTTTAAATCTGTAGAGCCAAGAAGAACAGCGAGATTTGCTGATAATTCACTGTGGGTTTGCCATTACAAGCGACTCCTTTCACATAACACGTAATTGTTTAATGATTACAGCAGCTTTAGGAAATTCTTCAGAAATGGTCTCACTCCTACTCTAAATAATCCACAGACCTCATTTGAAGCAGGTTTGAGTGGAACTACTTCATACCAAAAATTTGGTTCCTATGAAACCTGCTGCCAGATGATAAAGAAACAGTTTCTTGTTGAATTTCTTTTATTACTATAAACATTTAAAAAAATCTGTTCAGCTTGAATTTATTGTGGTAGCAGCAGAAATCGCAACAAATATCTCAAAACTAAATCGAAAATGTTCAACATGGCTACCATACACTTACTTCTTTATGTAATGCTCATCACTGTATGCAGGAGTGTGATTATACACGCTGTATTCTTGTGTTTGTGCGGAAACTAAATTCACGGTTTCCTCACGCTGAGGTGGAGAGTAAACATTATGATGGACCCAGCCACAGGTATCTGGAGTGTCTCACTCACGAGTAGAGAGCACTCTTCAGGAGCAGAGAGTAAACATTAGCCTTTTTGGTCTTTATTTGGTCACTTTGCTTAGCTTTTAGTAGACCAAACTCCACTGACATGTGCTCAAACTCAAGGCAGGGGCCAGTAACAGGAGCTAAACTGTTAAAGAGGACATGACGTATTCAGTGAGATGCTTCATTTGCTTGTGTGCTACAGCTGGGTGCTCCAAAGTTTTTTTCCCCTCTTTGTAAGCCTTCAAAGAAAGGTCAGCCATGTTCGTACATCACATCTGAGGCTTTACACGCCCTCTCCGCAGTTTGACCCAACAGCCAGCCACTACATCCCATCTACATGTCTGTTAGCTAAACCACAAACCACTCCTGACTCTCCTTTTTCTATTTTTTTCTCACTTCCTTTCCATCCCGTTCCTTTCTCCAGCGGTACATTAGTGTTAGACTGTCCTCTTGTCCTCCTCCCCTGGAGATGACAATCAGCTCCCATTTGTTTCAGCATCGCAGGGTAGCCGTCTGGAATTGACCCCGTGCAAAGATCAACTTCCTGAGATGTCAGAGGGGCTTGTGTTGTTGCATTCAATAGAGATGGGGATGGAGTAGGTGGGGGTATCCTCCAGTCCTTACTGCCCCCCCCCTTTTTTCTTTTTAGAGGCCCCAAGATGTTTTCTCCAAGGGATTGATGCATCTCCCACGCAAAGGAAGACTGCATTTCCCCTGTACTGAGAGCAGGATATCAAGAATGTTTAAGTCCAACTACAAAGTATATTTTAACAAATATAGTAGACCTCCATAGAATCTACATATGACTATTTGTTCTACTGGTTTTGTCTTTATATGAAATTTGATCTCTCATCACCTCCTGAATCTCAGCCCTTTGGAAAATATAAGTGGAGGAGCTGAATGCACAGAAAGAAGAGAAGAGGAAGTCTGTTTTTTTCCCCTTCATTCACTGATAGTGGGCTTTGGGAGATTTATGCTTCCCTGAAATGTGAAGGTCTGGATATCCTGGCCAATGAAATCCAAAGTAGCCCGGACCAAGGCCAATAAAAGCAGAATATGCATTTATTTCCTCTTATCTACATCCTCTTAACGTACATCAGCCAAGAAATATGAGGGGGTTAACCGTTATTTACACCTAAATAAAGGAATTAATCCTGGCATTGATTTGTTATCTATCAGCGGAGGAACACTGCAGATTGAGTTACATAAGATACTTTGCCGTAATGCTGTTGACTCGGAGAGAGAAATAAACAAGAATGTCAGTTAGCATTGGTACTTCCCTTTAATTATGTATAAGTTTTCCGAAAATTTGATTACCGGACTCTGGACACAGTGTAATTTAATTGCAGGTAGGGAATGAGAGGAAGAGGACGCGGCAGGGCCAGTTCTGTTGTCTAGTAAAGTTGAAAGTAGGTTTATTTAGATGTATAGTAGATGACTTAGAGTGCCAAAGAAAACCATACGATAGGTTTGGAAAGTTATTGTCGTGTCCAGGGAAATTTGGTTTGCCTCTACTTCATTATTTCTCCATTATTTATTCCCATTTCATTCTGAAGAAAAATACAAAGTTTCACCCAAACATGTAAATGAGACCTCAAAATGTAATTTCGACCCTTTCCTTGGGTGGTTTTTGTTCATTTGAGCATACCATGTTTAGTTAAAGTGTTGCAAAAGTTTACTGTAGCTTTCTCCGCTGTAACTTTGGTTTTATACCCTGCTTCATTTGTACCCGCTTTTCTGTCAAATTAGTTTTTCAGCTTCAAAGTTCAAAGTTAAAATCTTACAGTTTGGTGCCAACACTGCTCAAGTTAGGAGACATAATAGAAGAAAAAAAAACCCCACATGCTTCAAGTTTAAATTTAGCTGAGACTTTTCACGAGATTCAATACAAAAGTCTGCTGGTAGGTTCTGACGTTGTATTGAATTCTTTATATTGAAACATGATTTTCCCCTCTACATACACAATTTTACATCATCAAAGTAAAGTTTGAACTTTTTTAAGAACCATATAGTGAGATTTTAGTACTTATTCCAGATTTTACCTGCCTTGACTGTCAGTTCTCAACTTGAGAGTTGTATTGCTTCAAAAGAGAGGAATGCTTCTATTATTTATTGTTTTATTGTCTTTGTAAGTGTACACATTTATTGGACCAGAACAATGAACTAATTATTTCATACAACAAGCTTGGACAGTTTCTTTTCCTGTAGTTGCTCAGATATAGCCTCAAGAAACGAATATCTACCCACACACCCTTGACTTCCAACACTAGTCCCCAAGTAAACATCAAAAGTTTGATATGCGACCGCACATTGCAACAAGCTTAGATGACTAATGATCGGGTTTATCAAGTCTTTTGTCAAGCTTTCTGACTGGGTGCTGATCAGCACAGCGCAATCCAGAGAATGTTTTCTACAGCCCATTCTCTCTGCAAGAGTATCACACATGCCAGAACACACACCCACCCACACACACTGACACACTCACACTCACACATGCACATAATACATACAGTTCTGAGGCAGAGATACACCAGAACTGCCACTCCTTACTCCTAGAGTAACCTCCTGAACATTTTGTGACGACAGTACAGCTGGAGGAAGTGAAGCAATCGGTAATTATTCTTTGTCAGGGTATCAGTTATGTCACCACAAGCCCCACCCTTGTATTTTAGCAGACTGCAGACAGCACTTTTTTTTTTAGTTTGTTTGATGAGTCAAAATTGATTCAGGTGGTATGAAAAACTTGGGTTTCTTGTAAATTCCAATCTGCATATTCTTTTGCCTGCTGGCTGTTGTCTCTCTCCACCAGCAGAAAGGTTGTTTGCAAGTTGCGCAACCTTTTTATGACTAAATCTAACTCATGTATTAATACACAGGAGTTAAAAGAAAATAAAACTAGCTAAAATGATTTAGTTGGTAATCCTTACAGTATGAAGCTACTATATCTCTCAGTCAAAACATCTACATTAATACAACCTGAACTTGTTTTTTATCATGTGTAGTCTGATAAGGAAGTTAGTTTATGGTGGTAGAATATCAGGTAATTTACCACCTGCAATGGTGTTATTAAATCAAGAACTGGACAAGCAGTATCTTTTCTATGACTGCTGCTCGATCGAGTTATCAACAGGTTTTTTTTTTCTTTGTGTGCTACACAAGTCTGAGCCTCTGGTAAAGGAAGTTTATTGAACGTTTAGTCACCTGCTACATGCAACTTTTACTGCTCATCATAAATGTTAACAGAAGAAAACATTCAGACAGGAAGCAGTCTGTATGCAGCTGATATATGTAGTTGAACTGTACATGGCATAACAACAAACCAATTAAACATAATCAGCATCCCTATTAGCAAACTGTCATTTGGGAAGTCCAAATCAGGTTGATTAATATTCACAGCCGCACAGTCATGACAACCTTTTTGTTTATTACAGTTTGGTTTCTCTGTATGAGTAATAATTAGAGGGCTAATTACATATCACATGGCTCCTCTAATTAAAACAGTCAGCTTGCTTTCGCTATTATGCCTCTGTTGCCTAGGCGTTAGGCTGCCGGACTGGGGTTCATGTCAGGGAGATCCCTCAGGGACAAACTAATGAGGAGGAAGAAGAGGGAGGGTGGGTGACAGCTGTTTGTGCCTAATTCTCGCTGATTCAGTGCCTCTCGCTGTTGGTTTGTGTGAACTCAAAATAACATCATGAGAGTAAAACACACTGCAGAGAAGGAAGTTAACATAATGTTGACTCCTGGTACTAAACTGAGTGAGATTAAATGTGAGATTTTGTCTTTTTCTTTTAATGTGACAAATTGGAAATGCCTGCATTTGTGCGAACTGTTATGTGCAGTGTTGTGAGGTATGTGTAAGAATCTGGAGCACATGTTTTGGCTTTGTTTGCAGTCAAGAGCAGACATGTTGTGGAATGTGACCCAAGAGACATTACACCAACGCCATCATTTGTAATAAACAGGAGGGAATCTTTTGTTTTTATGAACCTGTTTCACACATTAAACCTTCACCCATAAATCCAGACTTGAAAGAAGAAAATAAATTATGTTATTATCATTATTATTATTATTATTATTATTATTATTATTATTATTATTATCATCATCATCATTATTATCATTATTATTGCTATGTGTGTGTGCAGAGTGTTGCGTGTAGATATGGCTGTGTGTTTGAGGGGTGTCACAGTGTTCAACACAGCTGACTCTTTCTTCCAGTACCAGTCAGAACCTGTCTGACCAGCTCGAAGGTTACTGAACACGCAACAGAGGAATCTCTCTATCAACGGCTTTGTTGTTATTGGAACTGAAAACTTGAGAAAGTGCACGGATCTGCATTTGATTTAAGCCTCCATTTGTTGTTAAGTCATGTCAAGACCTTGCCCTAAAATCTGATGCTTAAACTAGGCTGAGGTTATTGAAACTGTTAATTATAATGAGATTTGAAGAGCTAAAGCTCCGTCAAGAAATGCACTTACTGTACAAATCCCATGGAATCTGTGACACACCAAATCTTTTCTCTGAAATGACACGACGGCCTGGAACTGCCGGTCGCAGTGGTTGTTTTAACTAGCCTTCCTAGCAGTGGAAAGATACAGGCCTTTGCCAGTATAAATACAGCCAGCTCACTTTGACTCATGAGCGTGAACTCGCTGCGTCGTGGAGAATGGATTCCTATTGTAGATGCATCCCAGATTGGTTATTTTTACATGAAAGCTGGCCAAGTTATGACTGCGCTGACTGAATTCACAAACAGAGACACAGAAAGTCATAAACTGAGCCAGTGTGTTACATAAGCTGACTGATAGCACTATGGGTGCTGAATAAATGCTTTTGTGACATTGCTCTGTAATTACAGATGATTTACAACTTATTGTCTCAAGTATTATTCAAATGACTTTACCCATTTTTTTGTCTTTCCCTGCAGTATGTCAAGGTATCACCAACCGTTTAAACCTTCTTGGCTCCAAAGAGGACCACTACCTGAACATGGTGAAGACCTACAGCAACTGCACTGTGGTTCTGGAGAATCTGGAGGTCACATACATGGAAGAGCACCGTGACCTCTCCTTCCTCAGGGTAAAGACTGCACATTATTAGCACTGGAGGCTTAACATGCACACCACAGATAGGAGAAGGTCCCATAGCATCTATTGTCTCCTTGGTGGTCTGAAGCAAGTTTGCCAGACAATCAATCTTGGATCTTTGCAGGCTTTTCCCCGTTCTTATCGCTTCAGTACAGATAAGTAAAATCAGTGGAGAGTGGGTCTGTAGTGACAGGTGGTGGAGTGTGTTTATAACGCTCTGGTTGAACTCCAGCTATAATGACTATGTTGTGAACGCCAGACAGATGTGATTAGGGATCACCCACATTCACACGCCTGCATGTACACAAAAACACCGAATAATATACAGTCAGCACATATCATGCAGTAGGTCTAGTGTGTCCACTGGGGGGTGGGCACATGTCTTCCGCACTTTTTTAAAAAATCCTGTTTTTTACTTCACTATTGCAGTTTCAGTTTGATTTGACTCAATAAAGCCTCTATAATTGAACTGTCATGGTTCAGTTGTTACCATACGCTCACTGCAGTAAGGTTTACGATTGGGAACAAGAACTTTTGGTACTTTAAAAAAATGGTTTAATCTACAGGATATTTTCATTTACAGGTAACAGTGTGTATTTATATGTTCTCTGAAAAGGTTGCTAGAGTTATATACTAATCAAAGCCAATAAAGTACAGTGATCTTTTTAGTGACGATGCAAATATGTCTATCAATGAAACAAAATATTATTTTAAATAGGGGTAGTGAATTACTAATACACTACTTTATAACTGATTTCACCATATTGCATTAAAAACATGATGTAAATGCTCTGTTTATAAATGAAAATAGAATTCGCAAAGATTTATTTTTTTAATTCTATTCATTGCCCATTCATTTAGTCAGCTTAAGCACATGCTTCTTCATCATCAAACCAGGTTTTTTTCATGTTCACAGTCAATTGAAGAAGTGGGAGGCTATGTCCTGATCGCCCTCAACACAGCTTCCAGGATTCCTCTGGATAACCTTCGCATCATCCGCGGTCATTCCCTCTACGAGGGAGCGTTTGCCCTCGCTGTGCTTGCTAACAGTAACAAAACCACAGGTCAAGGCTCCAGTGAGCTTCTTCTGACCAGCCTCACTGGTCAGTCCATGTCTCTATGTTCATGTTTTCTGTGACAGGATTTCTCACAAAGTCTTCTAATAAAACTCAGCTTTTATTTCATATAATGGCAATGCAGTGTTTAGTAAAAATGTAAATATTCAAATTTGGTGTGTTGTAAAATTCTTTGTGAATTCAGATAGCAGTTTTTTGTTACAGAAATTCTTAAAGGAGGTGTGAAGTTTGGAACCAACCAGCTATGCAATGTGGAGACAATACACTGGTATGATATTGTTAACAGTGACAACAAACCCAACATGGAGCTCCCCATGGCCAGCAACAATCCACTTTGTGAGTAACACATTTTACAACAGAAAACTGGAAGTAATTCATTATAGATCTGCTCTTTTCAAAGGCTTTAAGTAAACATTGTCCCTGTTTCTCGTGGTCTGCTTTTATAGGTAAAAAGTGCGACTCAAGCTGCTTCAACGGTTCATGCTGGGCACCTGGTCCTCAAAATTGTCAGACCTGTAAGCTTTGATCTCTGTTTTAACTTTATTATGTAAAGCAAACACTCAGTACATAGTGGATGCTGTATCAAAGTTGAAATCTGTAAAGCCTCTTAGTTAATATTACACTGATTGTGCACAGTATACTGCATATATTATATTTACCAAAAAACAATGCTGTATAACTTAATCACTTCAGGAAAACATTTATATTTGCATTGCTTTATTGATTATTAACATGTTCAGCACAAAGCAACAGCAAGGTGAAACTTGGCAAACACATCCCAGATGAATTACCATGATTTGAACATTGACAAAGATAGTTAATATCACCCCCCCCCCCCCCCATATCAAAGACAGATCACTTGTCATTTCACTAAATTTTTCCTGTTCCTATCTCCAGTAACAAAGCTGAACTGTGCACAGCAGTGCTCCAAGAGATGCAAAGGACCTTCACCCAGTGACTGCTGTAATGAACATTGTGCAGCAGGCTGCACAGGACCCAGGCCTACTGACTGTCTGGTGAGAGAAAGACACACCTTCATATCAGTGACAGGCATAATGGTGATCAAGGAAGACAAACTGAATGTTTCTCCGTCACGTCTCGATGAGAAGCTTCTAAGAAAGCAAAGCTCTCACTCCGAGGCATTTGTTTTTCATGATAGAAGTATTGTTATTGGTTTCCGTACCAATGAGACGTATAACTGCTGATTAAATCTTGCACTTTGCAGTGCCTAGGGTATCAGCTTCTGCTCTCTCTCTCTCTCTCTCTCTCTCTCTCTCTCTGTCCAACTCTTAAGATTAAGCCAAGGCTGTGATAGAGGAATGCAGTGTTATCATTAGTGTGGGGCTCTGTTATGGTCCCAGTGTACTGGATGACTGTTGTCTGTGCTGCAGGCCTGTCGGGACTTCCAGGATGACGGGGTGTGTAAAGACTCCTGCCCGGGCCTCTTGCGCTACGACCCCAACTTGCACCAGCTGGTACCCAACCCACATGGAAAGTACAACTTTGGGGCCACCTGTGTCAAGAGCTGCCCACGTAAGAGTGACTATAAACAGAGAAACTCATCTTCCTTTTTTACTTATAGATATTGATGTTTTTCTACCATACATAAAGAGCATGCACTGTAGTTGTTGTCTTGACAGTTAAGATAAATTAAATAAATCTAGCAGGCCTCACTTGCCAATGTGAAACACATGATGCATGAAAATGAGCTTTTTCACATTGTGGTATGCTGAGCAAATGCCCAGGTTGTCCTTCAGGGTTGTTAGACATTGAGTAGTTACAGTTTGTCTCGGTTTAATTATAAACTGTATAAACATGAAAAGAAAATGATTGAGTTTCAGGCCGTGTTAATGCAACAACTGTTCTTTTTCAGTTTAACTCAGTTCATTTCCCTGTATTGACCTACAGTATTGCTTGTTTTTTGCAATCATCCTAGATAACTATGTTGTGACTGATCATGGAGCATGTGTGCGGACGTGCAGTGGTAACACATACGAGGTGGACGAGGGAGGAATCAGGAAGTGCGCCAAATGTGACGGACTGTGTCCCAAAGGTATGGTGAAGCTATAACTGCGCAACCGGGGGACATTCTTCTGACTCATATAGCAAATACAGTCTGCAGTGGTGGAATATCACTAAGTACATTTACATATTGTACTTTTATGCCATAATATTAAACTTATTATACTTAAAGGAGCTACAGCATGAGCATGCAAGTTCCCTCAAGATATTCCTGAAACTTTGGCTACAAGTGAAAATTTGTATCACAGAATAGTTAAACATTTTAGAAATATGCTTATTTTGTTTCTTGCTGAGAGTTACACTTAGCCTACAGACTGACATATGTATGTCAGTTTAGATAACCCCTTAAAACTCTAAGGATATAATGTGTTTATTTGTGAGCTATAGATGTACAATCAGACAGATTGTGTTAGTTTTTGTGCTGAGCTAGCACTTTCCTTGTTTTGTGCAAAAGCTAACTGGATGCTATAAATAGCTTCATTATTAGCATACAGGCATGAGAATGTGAGCAATCTATTAATCTAACTCTCAGCAAGAAAACAGCCTTTTCCTTTAATAGATCTGTATTTTCCAAACAAACCTTATCATTAGGTTTTAAAATTGAATTCATAGAAATAATGATAAAAGTTCCACTTCTGCCAACTGCAACATTACAATGCTCTTACATGTTTGTGCATCAGTAGTAATGAGCCAATATTATAATATAACAATGTAAAACTGAAAGGGGCACACTGTCTGCATGAAACTTCTTCACATTACTATTGTATCTTACTGTTGTTTCTAAGGGGTCTGAATACTTCTTCTGTCACAGTTTGATTTCTCTAGAATGTACTGCTCATTTTGGTTTAGGTTTTTCTCCAAATCAGAACAAGGCCAACATTTTTCCTGTACTGATATTTGTTTTCCCTAATTGTTTACAGTGTGTAATGGACTTGGAACAGGAGACCTGACTCACACCCTGTCCATCAATGCAACCAACATTGACTCCTTTAAAAACTGCACAAAAATCAATGGTAACATCGCTTTCATCCACACATCAATTTATGGGTAAGTCAAGGACATTAACAACAGTACAGCCTTCATGCCCATCTATATAAACTGTATATTTGCAATAGATTACTGGGCACCTTTACTTGTGGCAGGTAACATACTGTATATTCTTGTTATTTTTAGGGATCCATACACCAAAACACCAAAGATGGACCCTGCTCAGCTTGATGTATTTAAGACAGTTAAAGAAATTACTGGTAAGATTGTGTAAGACCTGAGTAATGCATGACACAATAAATGCACACTTAAGCGCCTAACAATTAACAAAACATTTGTGGCTTCAGGATACTTGTGGATTCAAACGTGGCCAGAGAGCATGAGCTCACTCAGTCCTTTTGAGAATCTGGAGATCATTCGAGGACGAACTAAACGGTGTGTTCCTTGTTAAGACCGCCCCCCCGTAGATTCACAAACACTGCATCTCAAGTTGAGTGTTATTCAAGGCTGTAATAAAACCTCTCTTCCTGTTGCATCTATTCCCTTGGTAGTGGTAGCCGCAGCATGGTGGTGACTCAGCTCCGTGTCAGCTACCTGGGCCTTCGCTCCCTTAAAGAGGTTAGCGATGGAGATGTGGTCATCATGAAGAACCAGAACCTCTGCTTCATCAATAAAAGCCACTGGACACGGCTCTTCAAATCAGACAGCCAAAGTGTTACGTTAGAGGACAATGTTGATACTTCCACATGTGGTAAATTGATATAGATTACAGTCAGATCCTTGTGTTGTTTGGCAATTTCTGATTACGCAATGCACAAGCCAGATTTAATTAATGATTTCTAATTTAAAAATTGGGTAATTATACGGGAAAGATCTCTCTTTGAGATTGTATGTTTGTTTTCAGCCCTGAAGAACAACACTTGTGACAGGAAGTGTACCATAGAAGGCTGCTGGGGCCCAGGTCCGGATATGTGTTTTGCCTGTCGTGACTATAGCCGTGATGGGAGCTGTGTTGACTCCTGCAACATCCTGGAGGGGTAAGGGAGGAATTTGGGGTTCACTGCCTTTTTTAAGCCCTGATATGCAATGTTCCTTATTTTGGGAAAACAAACAGCCTCAATATCCGATCTGTTTACTCTGTAGATAACTCCTATACAGTCTATTTTCATACAATGAGCGTTTCCCGACTATGATATTAGATCAGTTTGTTATAGAAGCAATGCTAAGACCAAATATGATCCACGGTATTTAGAAGTTAAACCTTCAGTAGATATACTGTAAGACAAACACTGTAGCTGAAATGGCACATTCACTCACATCTGTTTATCTTTGCAGATCTCTGTCAAACATTGAATCGCGACGTGCTTACAATTTAACTTCTGCCCTCAAAAAAAGGATCAAGAATTTCACTTCACATGTAACTGTTTGAAATGAGGTGTGCCAGCAGTGAGAGTCTGTCAGCTTTATTATTGTTTTTTACAGAGAGCCACGGGAGGCAGTCGTGAATAAAACTTGCATGGAGTGTCACCCGGAGTGTCAGCGAATGAATGGGACTGCAACCTGCAGTGCTCCTGTACGTGTGCCACTGACAACTAAACTGTTATTATTATAATCATCCCCTTGAAGTCTTGTAAAACAGCTTTGTGAACTTTATTTATTAATCAAAAATGTCAACAGTAAATTTCATGTTTTTGTGTCAGTCACTCAAACTAAAAGGGTACCACAAATTAACAATTACACTGCATGAAATTTGTTACAGAAGTGTTAGTGCTACCAATTTCTCCATCAACAGTAGCCTTAGTAGACCACATTGCGGTGCAGCCTCAAGACATGTTTTGTTTTGAGCAAAGGGTGTGGCTGTATCATCTAGTTGGCTAACTGTCTTCTTTTATGTGCTCATAATCCCACCTCTGACTGAGACCAACAAGTTCAGCCAACTTTTTAGTGTAGTTGAATATAACTCAGGGAAATATAGGGCATACGAAATAGAGGTAGACAGGTTGAGAAACAGGCAAATATACACAAAGTATTATATTACAGCACTTGATTGCAAAAAGTGCCTCAGATTACTGATTTGTCTCGGCCTAAACTAAAAGCACCTGACCTCCTGGTTTTCATTGCCAAACTTTTCCATCTATATAAAGAAGATGGATGCAGCTTACTCTGAGAAATTATTACTATGAGTGCAGTTTACACAGTATTTACTACTACTCTCAACAGAGTTGTAAACATCATGAGTCTCTCTCTCTTTTTTTTTTTTACTTTAAGGGTTCTGGAAACTGTACCAAGTGTGCCAACTTCAGAGATGGATTGTTCTGTGTGTCTCGCTGTCCTCAAGGCGTGCCAGGGAAGGACGACACACTTGTGTGGAAATACGCAGATGAGATGAAAGTGTGCCAGCTATGTCACAAAAACTGCTCTCAAGGGTAAAAGCATTGTTCAACTGACCTGAGAACTGGCAGCACATTTCCACCATGTTGCAAACATTTGTATGTTGTAATGCTCAAGCAGAAATACATTCCAAGCCAGAAGGCTCTTCTATTGTTGGCACAGATTGGAGAGTGAGGCTGGCTTTCAACATGAGGCAATTCTTTCTTAGATTAATGATTAAAAATCGGACAATTTAGCAGAGATGTTGCGGACCATACTTGGGCTTTTGGACTTTTGCCTATTCACTATTCACAGCTCAAATGTGCTTTACAGTACTTCTTCTGACCTGTCCAAAGCATACAATGTTTTAGAAAATGTCTGAATGCTTATTTTGTAACTTCCAGTTTGCCATTGGTTTCTATTAATTTCAGTATTCTGTGGATGTAAGTCATCCTTGCAGTATAGAACAAAACAATAATAACTCTAATAATAACTGACAGAAATTAAAGCATAGTTAATATTCTCTATGATGGACTACCAACATTCAGCCATTGTTGTATACTGATAAATGTGGAAGGAAGTGTTTCAGGGATACTAGATAACTATCCTATGACACTAGTTTGGTATTTCCTGACTACATTGGACTAAATGAAAATAAAAAAGACTCCAGTCAACCTCAGTGATTGATGCATAGATTTGAGGCATTTAGACTTGTAGCAAATTGCAAAGAATTTGGATGCTTTTGCTTGTAGAAATCAGCTTCTCGTCTATTTTGTGTGCACATGGTTGTACTGTCCATTAAGTCAGATATGTTGGGGTATGTTTTGATGGACTCAGATTGCAAAGCCTTTTTCCTGATCGTTCAGCTTTATAGGAAATCAAAGGACTTATGATATATGTCTCTGTGATGCAGTTTCATCAGATTCTTTGTACTGATTTGTTTACAGGTGCATTGGGCGTGGTCTTGAAGGCTGCCAGAGAAAAATGTAAGTTGTTAATGCTGCCTCTGCCGAATATAGACTAATTTTAATTTCATCACTCCTCGTTGATTGAATTAACTCTTGGCTGTTTTCTAACTGTATTCTTAAATCACCTGTCTTTCAGCCCTTCTGGTCTCTCTATGATTGCGGCCGGTGTTGTCGGTGGTTTGCTGGCTGTCCTTGTTGCAGGCCTGTCTGTCTTTGTGTTGCTACGCCGACGCCACATCAAGAGGAAGAGGACAATGCGCAGACTTCTCCAAGAGAGAGAGGTAAGATGAGGAAACTGAGACATCAAGGTGTAAGGACTAATTTATAGAGATACCAGTCTGCTGTATACTGAGATAACAATTTTTAGCTTTCTTATCTCCTACTATATTTGATAATTTTTCATTGTAAAAGAATCACTAATGCTGTTTGTGAGACAGAATTGAAACATTCAATCCTTTTTTTCCAGTTGGTTGAACCACTGACTCCCAGCGGAGAGGCACCAAACCAGGCTCTGCTGCGGATCCTGAAAGAACCTGAATTTAAGAAAATCAAAGTGCTAGGATCAGGGGCTTTTGGGACGGTTTACAAGGTGAAAAAAAAAAAAAACACGCCTCAGGTTTTTATCTTAAATGCCTTGTTGTCAAACTTCCTCTCTAGTGCTGAGCTTTACTAAAGCTGCAGTACTGCATGTGCCAAGTTTTTATAACCAACACCCATCAGTGTTTTCACTCATCTACATCTGTTGTCAATTTTTCAATTAAAAGACACATTTCTAACTTGTAAGATCATCCACTCTCACTCTCAGTGTGTGTACTTGCATTAATCACATTGTGGGGACGTCTGTGAATACACTACATTATGAGGACTCCCCTCCGTGTCTGGGGAAAAACATTGCTCTCCAGAAGGTTGAACACAGTATGTGTTTGTACTCTTGTATATCTATCCTTGTGAGGACAATTTTGAATTTAGTCCTTGACAGCGAGGTCATTTCTTGGACGTTATATTTTAGACTATTTTCATTTCTTCAAATAGTTTGGTTCGGTTTTACAGTTAAAGTTAGACTCTCTAATTTTAATGTAGTTATGTTAAGGGAAGGCTTAGTCTCTGGTGGAAGAAGTATTGAGATATTTTACCAAAGTAAAAATATCAGCCAATTTTAACTATTATTTATAATATAAGCTTGTCATATATTGTGCATCTAAAAAGTAAGTAAAAAGTAAAATTTCTCCCTCAGAAATGTAATAGAGTAAAAGCATAAAGTAGTACTCCAGTAGAGCACAAGTATCTCAAAACGGTACTTGACTAAATGTAATTAATTACATTCCTCTTCTGAGTTTAGGGACTGTGGAAATGTCATTACAAATATAAAACAGAATACAGTAGAATACATTCAGGGTGGGCTGCAGTCATACAATATATGAATGTCCATATTTGTAGTAATACAGTCACATTTGTGTGTATGTGTGTGTGTTAAAGCACTAATGTTTGCTGTATTTTAGCTCACTTGATGATTCAGGTGTAATTAAAGCATATGAAACCACGTTTTTGTGTCCTTATAGGGCCAGTGGGTTCCAGAGGGAGAGGATGTGAAGATCCCAGTGGCCATCAAGGTTTTGAGAGAGGCCACATCACCAAAAGCAAACAAAGAGATCTTAGACGTAAGTTCCTTGATTTATGTGGTACGTTTTTGGACTTAAGGCTTACAGTAATAGTATGTCACAAGCAAAACAGCTATTCATTTGAAAAGTTACTTGCCCAGTAGTACTTCAGTAAAGTATGTGCTACTGGTGTGAAAGGACTGTGGCTGAAGAGCAAAATATGAAAGATAGAAACTGTACACACACATTTTATATATTTGTTTTGATTTGATCTAAAAGACCAGTGTGAAATATTTAGGGGTATCGATTGGTAGTAATGGAATATAACTTGTTGTTATATTGTAATTGCAATAGCCCACAATGGACAAACCAATCTAGATAGTGCTTTTCACATTGTTCAAGGGTTTCATGACTATCATAGGTTCTGCTATATGGGTC
This sequence comes from Scomber scombrus, assembly GCF_963691925.1. Taxonomy (NCBI): domain Eukaryota; kingdom Metazoa; phylum Chordata; class Actinopteri; order Scombriformes; family Scombridae; genus Scomber; species Scomber scombrus. The sequence goes on from NC_084980.1 coordinate 17,812,044, forward strand.
AATGACGTATAAGGATTTAGAACAACTCAATTGTAGAATAATAAAAACAAGCATATCTAATGCAGTAGTTCAAACATTCAGAATGTTGTGTACCTGAAGATCCATATTATACATTTGAAATTAAGTGATTTTAGTGGGTTTTTCAAGATTAATTGGCACTGGCCTTAAAAAAAAGTCATGTGGTGCGACCACGATTCATCTTGAAATAAATTAATTTACTTAACACGCTTCACATCTTCTTTTTTTTTCATCTTGTTTTCAGTAATATAAAGTGTTTGGAAACAAAGTATTTGCATTTTTTTTTTTAAATCTTTGTAAATGATGGTCTTTTATTTATATAAGACATTTCAAGATGAATCATGGTCGCACCAAATGACTTTTTTTTAAGGCCAGTGCCAATTAATCTTGAAAAACCCCCATTAAAATCACTTTCAAATTGTAATATGAATTGTCAGGTACACAACATTCTGAATGTTTGAACTACTGCATTAGATATGCTTGTTTTTATTATTTAAAATTGAGTTGTTGAAAATCCTTATACGTCATTGACCCATATGCTTAAGGGGGGGTTGCAATCTGCACCCTCACCACTAGATGCCACTAAACCCGGCGCACTGGTCCTTTAAAAGGCTCAAAAGAATCTATTACTATTGCACCAAGTGAATGACAATTATTGCCTGCCAGATGTCAATTTAGCTGTAATGTATCCTGCAATTTATATCATATGCACCTTTATTTCAAACTAATGACTTCTTATTTTCTTTGTAATGGAGATTGTGTCATGTTTCTACATGGTGGCCCTCTCATGGGGCTGTAGGAAATAGGATTAATTCATTGGAGGGCCGTGTGTGGGCGTTGGTGTGTAATCCAAGGCTGAGGTGTTCTGGAAAGGAATGCAGCCTGTAGCCACATTGAGAGAGCAGCTTGTTAAAACTGCATTATGCAAACAGCTGAATGTGCATCTTAGATCCTGTGATTTTGTGGTTGTGTTGCTCAGTCACTTTGCATGTGGAAGTTGTGGTGAACACTGAACTTCATGGCTTAAGGGAAGAGGCTGTCTTTTGAAGAAAAAACTAAATCAAACGTGCTTTGAAAACCTATTCTCATCAGACTGTCAGAATTACAGAGCCAATAGCATTTAAGTGGTTATTCACTGAACAATGTAATAGGCATGTAGAAAACATTTTGGATACAATTGTACTCATGATAGGAAATGTGCTAAATACAGCTCAGTTTGAAGTGTTTGCATGGTTCTCCTTGTTGGACGCCTGTTGTTTTAGGTCAGTGGGGATTATCTCCTTGTTTTTTTCTTTTAAGTCGCTTTTCTGTTATGCTGACGGTGAGTTTCCAAACCACATAATGTGGGTATGTCTACTGCTAAGAAACTTATTGTCCAACAGTGTATATCTCCGCAAATGTTATGTTCCTCAAGCTACATTATCTGCCATGCCATTATAAATGTTTCCTTTTACCAATATTTGTTAATTGGAAGATAGCATAAAGGCTGTGAAATGTTTTACTCAGTCTTTTGTATCGTTGCACCTCCCATACACTAGGTAATAAGGTTGGGTTTTGATGTTTGTGTGACCTGACTGCCCATAAATATTAATAACCATTAAATGACAAGAAGAAAAACTTTTTTTGTCACTACATGCTCTCTCCAGGAGGCTTATGTGATGGCCAGCGTTGAACATCCCCATGTGTGTCGTCTCTTGGGCATCTGCCTGACCTCCACAGTGCAGCTCGTCACCCAGCTGATGCCCTATGGCTGCCTGCTGGACTATGTCAAAGAAAACAAGGATAATATCGGCTCCCAGTGCCTTCTCAATTGGTGTGTGCAGATAGCAAAGGTAAGAGAGAAAGCTCAAGAAGACATTCAGTTACATGGTAAGGTCTATTCAATAGATTCAACATTTATGTAGTGGTTGTTTTACATACTTGCAGTATGCAGAATTAAGTTATTAATAGTAAATTAATAGTAATTATTTAAAATAATTAAAGGTATCTAGTAGTTTCTTTCTTTTTTATCATCATTACCTGTAATTATAATATACCTGTGTGGGTTTTCTGTCACCACTAGAAAGAAAAGTGCACACAGGCTTTAACCACTATGAAACATTGTTGAATGACGTGATTAATCATTTGATGATGACAAGTCTTTCATGATGCTATTCAGCATTTTTAGATCTTTTTAGCTTGTCTGATCAAGCAAAGTTTATATGTTTTGACACAGTTCAATCCAGCTACAGTATATTAGACAACTACTGCAATATAGCACCGCTCTTATGTAACAACCTGTATTTCATCTTTTGTTTGACAAAAGGGTATGAGCTACCTGGAGGAGCGCCACCTGGTACACCGTGACTTGGCTGCCAGGAACGTCCTGGTGAAGACTCCTCAACATGTCAAGATCACAGATTTTGGTCTGGCCAAGCTTCTCAATGCAGATGAGAAGGAATACCATGCAGATGGAGGAAAGGTTGGTTGGAGATTAAAATAGACTATTGTCTAAAGTGTTTAAAGTTTAGAGCATTCCTCTCTCCAGTTTGAATGTGTTTGGCCTTCTTGAACATTACATTCTGCTATGGGTTTGATGGTCAAAAGTTTAAAAATCCCCTCACACCAAAACTCATGTTTTAGCTTCATTTTCATTAATTAATGTTGCATCTAGACACAAAACTGCCTACATTTTTTAAAAAAAACAACAAAAAGACACATATACAGATTTTTATTTGTGTATTTCCAGCCTCTTATAATTGAAAAAATGGGTGGGTTTTTTGATGGATGACTTTCTGGTAGATTTTATTTTTACATTTGTAGTTTTGTTCTAGATTACATCTTATGTAAGTGATATGGTATAAATAGTTCCTGTCAGTGAACTTAGTTCTAAGAGAAATGACAAATCAGATAAGTTCCTTCTCTTATCAGCATTTCTTTGTGTAATTGTAAGCACTATTTTTACCCGCAGAAAAATGTTTGTGAGAAACTACAGGGACACCCACACACACCTCTCTGTAGTACCCATTAATATAAAAAACAAAGCCATTTGTTCCAAACTAATGATAGTAACTGATAATCAAGATATACAGTACTGTTAATTTGTAGTCCAGAGATTTACATTGTATTTTATAACTTGCCCACACTAGAGAGACAGATGTTGACACTGTACAGATGTTGTGCCAATACATCTGGACAAAATATCTGCTCCAGTTCAGATTTCCTTTATTCACTATAGTTGCAACATTAAACTATGCTGGAAATTTAATATTAAAGGACAGTTGAGTTGTGCTCACAAGAACATCACAAGAAGCCTTGCCTGATCACATTGCTTCTCACACACTCTAAATATAATAAAGTCTACAAGTACCTTAGTTTATATTTATAAATGTGAAATATATAAAATATATATAAAATCAGCATTTTTAATTCAATTCTGATCCACTAGGTGACAGTACAGCTACATTACATATGTAGTAGAGACATTCATGAAATTAAACTTAGAATCCATTGCTACATTGAGTAAAGAAGCCAAATGTGACAAGATGTTATTAAATTATAATTAATTAGCTGTCACTCAATAAATAAATATATCTTTGATATCTGTGGTGCTCAGAGGAAAATGAATTTGCATTTTAACCACCAAATGCAAAATTATTACAGTATTTGAGTTATTAAACTTCAATTTCACAGGTACCAATAAAATGGATGGCTCTTGAATCTATCCTGAACAGGACGTACACACACCAGAGTGATGTATGGAGTTATGGTAAGTCTTGTGCTTCCTATTCTGAATGCATGTTGTATGATTGACCCGATAACTCACGAGTCCTGCATGCAGTACCTTTTAGATATGTAAAACAGCTGGGGTTCTGTAATCCTGTGAGTATTAGTGACAGTCTCACCGGAGGAATATTCATTGCTAAATAAAGTGTTTTAACAGCAAGTGAGGCAGAGAGAAGACAGTCATTTTCAGATCGGATGTTGTTTTTGGATGTAATAGGGATGTAGTTATCAAAATGCAAGAACATAAAATAAGAACATCTTGCTAGCATCTGCAATTTCTAGGACACAGGTACAGTAGCACATACACCTACACACCAGCAGTCTCAGATGGACAATATAATGTCAGAAGTGCTTGTTGCCTCAACCCACATAAATAGTGCTTCCAGCTCGGAAGCACAGATAGGTGCAGATGCCTACACACACACACACACACACAAAACCAACGATCCAAATCTTCTTTTCCCGGGGGTTTGATCATGCCTTCCGCTCAATATGGCAAAACTATCAGCAGACCCTGGCAGAAGTGACAGGCTTCCTTTCCTCCTTTTCCCTTTCTCTGTTCCTCCAACACAGAGATGCATCCTGCTGACTCCCACTCCTGCAAGCAGAGCCACTTTGTCAACATAGCTATTTTGATACTGTGTGATATTTGCTAAGCTTACATCCTGTCACTCTCATTTCCTCCCTTTTATGGGGAGGAAAACAAAGTCAGCGACAGCTCACTGGACTGACTTTTACCAACTGTCCTGCTTTTTGTAGGTGTTACAGTTTGGGAGCTGATGACATTCGGGACCAAACCATATGATGCGATTCCAGCCAGTGAAATAGCTGGTGTCCTGGAGAAAGGGGAGCGTCTGCCTCAACCACCAATCTGTACCATCGATGTATATATGATCATGGTGAAATGTAAGCTTGGTGGAATGCTGGTTTTATAACATAAGTATAATCATCACGATCCATGTTTGTGCTTTTCTAAAGTGCATTTCATGGTAAAACATTGAATTTACTGTTTTGGTTGCTACAGCTCATTTCTAATAATTTCCCTAGAGATAATGGTTATGTCCCTCTGTAATTTCTTCTGAGAATATTTTTGTAAAGTCTTTCTATCTTATGATGATATCTGCTGATGTGTCGGTACAGGTTGGATGATCGATGCAGATAGCCGACCTCGTTTCAGGGAACTAATAGCTGAGTTTACAAAAATGGCTCGGGATCCTTCTCGTTATCTTGTCATTCAGGTACCACAAATTCTGACTTGCTTAAATCTGCAGTTTATTTAATGTTGTGACCAACTGGATCCGCAAAGCTGACCAGGCTAATTCTATTTTTATTTCAGGGTGATGACCGCATGCACTTGCCGAGTCCTACAGACACTAAATTCTACCGTAGCCTGATCAGCGGGGAGGACATGGAGGATGCAGTCGATGCAGATGAATACCTGGTGCCACAACATGGTTTCTTCAGCAGCCCAAGCACTTCTCACACCCCGCTGCTGCACTCCATGGTAAGCTTGTTTATGTAAAAATTACACATACAATCAGAAGGTTTGAATTGACTGTCTGTCCACCAGCTTTAAGATTACATTTGTGGTATCATGGTCAAAATTTTGGCAACTCAAAATTTAAATAAAAAGATGTATCTCCACTGGTGATATTTGGAAAACTTGAAGATTTATTTATTTATGGGGATCTGGAATTTAAAATATTTAACCATGAAAAATTTATTAATTAAAAGACATTTTTAACTTCAAAAAGCCTAACTGCGACACCAGTGGTCTGATACAAATTACAACCAAGCACAACCAACTGGATCAGTAAAGTGTCCAGTCATACCTTGCCTCATTCTAGGCTACTGAGAAATGTGGTGGTGCAACATGATGGCCTCCGTGTAAGAGGATTCTGCTTCTCACTTTTTTTTTTCAAGTGATCAAGTCTGTTCCACTAGACGCCACTAATTTCTACACAATGCACCTGTAACACAACCGGCCCCTAAATCACACACATTGAAAATTGAGTCCTGGAGAGAGCATGAAACAACTAAAATAAATCTTGTGGAGGGTACAATACCAAATTTCTATAAAAACACAAGTATTACTACAGTGTATGTAACAATACTTTTATATCAACAAAAGGCTAATCGCTCCCCAAAGTTTGGGAAACACTGAGCTACAGTTAGCTACATTTAAACTGTACCAGCTGTTGACCTGACCCACCACATTTATTTCTAATCATCCAAACCAAATATTGGCACAATGTATAATGCCATGACCCTTTGCTACTTTACTTAACAGCCAGTATAGAGTGAATCAGTTCAGTAATGAGGCAAAGGTACCTCTACTACAGATGCACACACCAGACCCACCATCCATCACTGTACAATGTCTCTATCCAAACAAGTGAAAGAGGAATACCAGCTGATTTCCCAGAACAAGCAACATTAATTGATTTAAGGAATTGACACACACCAGCAGTGCACAGTTTACAGTACCAACATGCAGTCAACTGTTTGAAAATGTAATTGGGCTATTTTAACCGTGATTTGGGAAATGGGATTTCTGCATAAATCATTAGCCTGTGAGTCAGAATGGAATAAACACAGAGTCATATTTCAGCTTGTTGAAAATAATTAGCTTTCACTTCATGCAGCAGAAGCAGAACACTGACTTGAATTGGACTGTCCAGTCATACCTGGCCTGAACCCGGCTTACCCCATTTACCCTCATTTTTTAATGGTCACCAAAGGGACTCCTGTTTCTGATCCCTGCCCACTCTGCCTCGTCATCATCCCTTCCCCCACGTTTCCTCCCAGGTGCTCTTTGATTGATGAGATCCATTTCTACCTCTGGTTCAGTGAAAGCCATGCGTAGGTCTGACTTTTCTACCTGGGTTCGGTGCTGGCCACTGACAGCCTGCTTAGCTCATATGAGCTTTCAAGTTTAATTACCTTTGCAGACAACCATGCAAACTTACAAATCTTTGTCCAATAAAAACTCAGAGTGAGGCTGTTTGTAATATCATCGTTGGGGGAATGGCCCAGTACGGGTCAAGAATTTTTTTTTATAGATGGCCGCTCATTCAGTGTGTTTAATTTCCTTTTTTTGTTGAAAGTAATTGCATTGCCACAGCTGTCACTCTGTTCTCTTTATTGCTCGGTTTCCATGGTTTAACACCATTTACAGTCGTTTGACTGTGAGAGTCTGACAGACACAACAAAGCCTGTCAGATTGCTTGAATGAATATGAATCTGCTTGGTGGACATTTATTTCAATCCTTATCAGCTTGTACTGAGATGACAGCCATGGCTTTTCGCATACCATAAAAACACATTACTATCACTATTCAAAAGGAACTTATTGTCCCCTGAGATGCTTTAAATTAAATCACAATGACTAAAGGAAAACAAACAGAAACAACTATGCTGTGTACATACATCTACTGATGCCTAGTCTGGACGCATCCTCAGTGATGTTCCTGGGCTCATAGGGCGTTTCGGGTCTTTCAACATCATACGCCCTCCTCCAGGTGACCCAGCCAGGGCTGATCAGACCCCAGCTTGCGTCCAGACGGCTAGCTAACTACCATGACTCCATGGCTCCCCTCTTTTGAGCCAAAGCCATCTTGAGGCTCTTTCTGCCGCTTCAGTGGTGCTGCGGATGGCTCTCCTCTTTCTCTCTCCCTCGATGCCTAAGCTACTGAAGGCTATGGCCAATGATCGGGCTGCGAAACCCCTGCATCCAACCTCCACAGGGAAACACCTTGCTCTCCAGCCAGCCTGCTGGTAGTCGCTGACCAGTCCCGAGTATTTGGAGAGCTTCCTTTCAAAGGCTTCTTCCAGGCGGTCTTCCCACGGGACTGTCAGCTCCAGCAGCACTGCTTGCTTGGTGGACTCCGAGACAAGAACTATGTCTGGTCGCAGAGTCAACTGCCAGTCTCTTGCAGACATGAGAATGCCTGCAGATGTTGTTCGTCTGACTGGAGTTGGGTTGTCTCCAGCTCTGACGAAGGTGATGGATTTCTTGGAGGGACGGAACTGCTTTGCCCACTCCAGGCCTGTGCTGATGGTTTCCGCAATGGCCTTAAGCACTTGGTCATGCCTCCACCTGTACCGTCCATCTCCAAGTGCCCTTGTGCAGCAGCTGAGGATGTGTTCCAGGGTTCCCCGCTTGGAGCACAGTGGGCATGCTGGTGTCTCTGCTATGCCCCATGTGTGCAGGTTAGATGGGCTCGGAAGCACGTCATACACTGCCTGGATGAGGAATTTAAGGCGGTGAGGCTCAGATTTCCACAGCTCTGCCCAGGTCACTTTCCTCTCAACCGCATTCTCCCATCTCGTCCAAGCTCCCTGTTGCTTCATCCCCACTGCCTTGCAGGTTCTCGTCTCTTCCACTGCTGCTCTCACCTCCTCCTGGACAAGGTGCCGCCCTTCCTTCCCCCTGGTGTTGATTTGGGGAGTTGGAAAGGAACCTAGCCCTGCTCGGCCTCGTGTGACCACTCCCACCAGGCTCCTTTGGCGCAGCCTTGCATCAGCCTCTCGAACTGCATCCTCTGCCTTCCATTTCCTGCCAGTCCTCACTTGGATCCCTGCCTTAGCCACCTTCGGGTCACTTGAGTCCCTGTACTGAACCACTTCTCTGGCTCTCGATACTTTAAATTCCTCCTCCAGGGATTTGAAAGGGAGTTGCAGCTTGTTTGAATTTCCGTAGAGAGCGATGCTGCTCAGGCTCCTTGGTAGGCCAAGCCATCTCCTGAAGTGGTTGCTGACCCTTCTCTCCAAGGTCTCAGCTGTCGAGATAGGGACAGCATAGACCAGGAGGGGCCATAGGATCCTGGGAAGAATGCCATGTTGGTAGACCCAGGCTTTAAACTTCCCAGGGAGGCCAGACTTGTCCACGGATTTCAGCCAGCCATCCAACTCAGTGCAGGTTGACTGAATAGATGTAGTGTCTCTGAGAGAGCAGTCATAAACCTTCCCCAGGCTCTTGACTGGTTTCTCTGTGATGGTTGGGATGGCTGTGCCTGTGATGGTGAACCGGAACTTGTCCTCCACCTTCCCTTTTCTCAGCACCATTGATCTGGATTTGATGGGTTTGAAACGCATCCGGGCCCACCCCATTTCAATCCTTATCAGCTTGTACTGAGATGACAGCCATGGCTTTTCGCATACAATAAAAACACATTACTATCACTATTCAAAAGGAACTTATTATCCCCTGAGATGCTTTAAATTAAATCACAATGACTAAAGGAAAACAAACAGAAACAACTATAAATAATAGCAAGTGAGAATCAATAATTTGCCTAAGTCCAAAATGGAGCACAGCAGACCAAGTTGCTGTCATGCATTTCATTGAAATAGCCTGTTTGCCTGCATATTAAACCTTTCCTTACTTACAGTGTCTGCATTATGGTGAATATACACTTACTCAAATGTGTTACAATTCTATAAAACACTATTCCTGCATAGCTTTTGCTGTGGAGATATTAATAAAAGTTTACTTTATCTTCATGGCAGAGCCTCAACAGTAGCATTGGAACATGTCATGGCAGAAATGGCATATTGGTAAGAAAAAAATCATAATCCTTTTATAAACACTTAAAGAAAATGACTGAGAGTGCATCAGCCTTAAAAATCTTTGTTTTTTCTTACAGAATGGATTCCCAAGCAGAGATGGAAGCATGGTTCTTCGGTATATTCCTGACCCCACAGATAAAACTTTAGAAGACGCCTTCCAGCCAGCTCCAGGCAAGTGTCCTTCAACTGCAAAACCCCTCAGTGGTGTGTTTCTGTCATCCAAGTGAATGGGGGACATCTAGTGGACAAAAAAGCATATTGCTATTACACTTTTTACAGTACAAATAGGGGCCTGATTTACTAAGACCCCAAATAGTGGGTACTAAATTGCGTGCACGGTGCAATAGATTGCTCGTGCGTTTTGCGGGTGATCTACTAAGAATAATTGCGTAAATGAAAACCGGTGCAACAGGGTCGAGACAGCAGTATTTAAATGAGGGTTCTGCGTGTCTGAATGGAGAGTTTGGACGAGCAGAAAGCCTGCAAGCGCAACATGAAATGTGATCAGGTTCTAGTGGAAGAGGTTAACAAATATATTGAGTTATAACAAAAACAAGTATTACCAGAAAAACCGACATATGGGAGAGTATTTGTGACAAAGTCAATGCTGTTAGTAAAACCAAAAATATTAACACAGGTGGAAAACATTGTGCCTCTGTCTCTTCCTCTCCACAGTGACAAAAGTCATCTGTGCGCAGTGCGCAACCGGTTAATACCTGCCCTTCAAAGGTATTATTTATAGACGCAGTTAGCGTCAGAAAAAATACCTTCAGGTTTGGTAAATAACAATGCGCGTGCTAAATAATATATTTGCATTTTCTCCTCCCTGTATTTTGCGCACTGGGGCTGAAACGCCCCATATTACATATTCATTATGGCAAACGTACTAAATGGACAGTGTGTACTATCTTGCACAGTTGAAAGACGCAAACCTCAGTGCGCTGCATTAGTAGATCAGCTTGCACATTTTTTGCGGGTGATGTCAAGTTTGCACACGTTTTTACACACGCAAACCTTTAGTAAATCAGGCCCTAGGTGTATAAATATAAGATATTTAAAAACCAAATAGATATTATAGGTATTTCTTTTCTTTTTTTTCCTTAGTGGAAAGTTTAACATCAGGCAACTGTCGAATAAACAAAATCAAAGTTTACTAATGATTTGGATTTTTTGGAATTCATAGTTCATAAATGCAGTGCTTTCTGACAGCAAACCACCAAATCCTTGAATGCACCACAAGGAAAGATTTTTCAGAAGTCTCTCCTCACATCTACATTGTCATGTGTCAATAATCAAACTTTGATTTGAAATTAAAGCAAATTAAACTAAATTCAATCTGGGCTGGTTGTCTTAGGCACATTCCAAGTCTGTCTGTTGATTCTCATCACTTGCTGCCATTAAAGGACCACTCCACTGACTCAGCAGTACACTTACAGAAACTGGGAAAAGGCAGATTTAGATTATATCAAAATCAATATCCCAGAGGCCTAGATACCTTGAATTTAAGATCCTAGTATGGATCCACAAATGCCAGATCCTACATGTCCTATATTGCCTCTTGAAAGTGTCTTTTTGTTAGATCCATGTTACCCAGTAAATGTCCACTTCATTCAAACTCTATCCCCCTAGTTTGTATGGCCGATGTATTGTCAAAAATGTTGATTATCCACAGCACAGCCAAGATATCTCCAATGGCATCTTCAGTATCTTATTAGACTTCAGAAATCTCCAAAGGCACAGACTACATTTTACTATTCCTTTATTTGAAAAATTGGTAGAGTATCCCTTTAACTGCCTGGAAGATACTTTGGGTTTTGAAAATGACCAGCATTGCAATGATATTGTTTGTATATAAAGGATAAGACATGTTAAACCACCATTATAAATGATCTAGTAGTTTCTGTTTTAGCTGTGCATACACTAAATGCCAAACTTTCCAATATCTTTGCTAATATAGCTGTCTTTCTCACAGACTACATGAACCAGAATGGAGTCTCAGACATGATGAATCCCATTTACCAGCACCCTGGTCCTCCTCGCACCCTTCTTCCCACCATCTCTTCAGACGACACAGAGACTGAGTACCTAAACTGCTTTAAGAATGGGACCAATGGACCTGAGTACCTCAATGAGGTCCCATACCCCGCTATTCTCCCTCTCACTTCCAACGGCACGGTCCACAGTATTCAGAAATACCAGCCCCAGAATAGCATAGACAACCCCGATTACCAACAGGATTTCACTCCCACTTTCAAGACCCACACAAATGGACACATCCCAGCAGCGGAGAACACAGAGTATCTGGGTCCAGACTGAGGATTTGATGTTTTTGATTTGAATAGACAAACAGACAATAAATAAGAGACTGTTTCCTCTTCCGTTAGAAGAAAGACAATGATGTCTTGTCTGGGACAGCATAGCCAAGTGGTACCATCAATTATCCTATATGTTGTTTCCTGTCATAAGGAGCCAGGTGACACTATGTGAAGCTTTCCGTGTTGCTCACATGTAGTTATATTTGTAACGCTCTTTTTCCAAAGACTTCTTCCTTTACTACCAAACTACAGATGATTTCATGAAAGTTGGACAAAAGCTGACTTTTACAAAATGAATCAGTTGACCGGAGACAAAATGCATGGCATCCAAATGTTGTAACCCCTGTCAGAAAGTGAAAATCTTCTCCTGAAAATATCTCTAAATGTTGTGCGCAAAATACTGCCATCAAATTGTGTCAGTGGAGGAATGCTATAAAAAGGACACAAATGCCTCCATGTTTTTTTAAGGAGGCAAAAGCTCTACTGCAAAGAACAGAAACTGGCAGCTCATCCCAAAACACAACTTAAGGTACATGTGTTGTAGAATCTCACAATCAAGACACAATCGGTAAAAGGTATTGAAGAGTTGGATTCAAAAGGGTTGGACAGCTATGATGTACACACAGTGGTGCGCTCACCTGATGACAATGTGAAGCCTCAGAACATTTGTCCTGTGGTGAAGTCAAGAAGATAAAATAGGAGTTCTTCATAGTACAATGCTGGCTTGACGGCCTGATGACACTCTTCCTGAGGGATGAGTCAATGAGGAAACAAGATGTTGCAATGTCTAGAAAGTTTAGCCAGTTCAAAGGAATGCTGGCCATTTGCATTGTTTAAATAGGTTACCTTCATGTTCTAAGACAGTTCAGTTTTGTTACTGTCTCTCTTAGATTTCCCGAAGAGAGTAGAGTTTCTTATATCCCCCTGTGTGTCACACTAACTATAGATGTGGACGATGTAATGCTAAATATGGCAAATGTGATTGTGGTCATATTCACGCTTTGGTTAGTTCAAAACCTGCAGGACTCCTGTAGCCTAGAGTTCATTTTTGTGGACCCACAAAGATAGCTAAACTCTGAAGTCCATATCAGAATGGCACATCAGGCTGTGTACCCAGAAAGGTCTTTTACTTTTACTCTTTTATTATTTACTTCGCACAGGTGGTATCTTCTAACTGTACTAAGAGCTTATCGAGTTTTTACTGAGGAACTAAAACAAAATATGGGTTTACAGTCACCACTTACAAACACGTTCCAATAGAGTTTTCACTATTTTTATGCTTTGTGACTTTTTCTTTTTTTTTAAAGTCCTGTTGAACTGTCTTAGCCTATGTGAGTAACTTGTTTGAATTTTTAAATAAAAGTGGTATTTCCCCATAAACATGATGCTTTAGAGACTATTTCAGTGACTCCATATCGCATCTTTCTGATGTGTGTGATCTATGTATCTATGCTTGTGTATTTTTTATAACAAAAGTATAGACTGTTGTTTGACACAGGGGGTTGGCACCTATGAATCTGCTCCGAGCTTTAAAGTCTTGTAGTATTGCAAGAGCATTAACTTTGCAAATATTATTCCTAGTTTTAAAGGAATATACCTATTGTAGCAACTTGTAAGCCTACCTTTGCAGATTTTACACAGGTACATGTACAGATAGCAGTGATTTATGCTGTAATATACCCTTAAATAGTCACCTATAATTTATACTATCAGTACTTGGTTTTGCCACATCATATGTGAATATGCACTTATTCCTGAATTGTGATTCTTTTATTCAAAAGTGGATATGAATAAATCTTTTTTCTATGGAAATAAATCTTGTCTGTGTTTTGTTGTTGTTTTACCAACATTTCAACAACTTTGGTAAGTAAAGAATCATTACAGGAGGGACACAAAGCCCCTGTTCTCTTAAAACGAGGATGATTCACTCATCCACTCAGTCTTTTATCTGGATGCCTGCAGCACTTCAATTTACAATTTGATGAAGTGCATTCAATGGATAAGCAGTTGAATGAGAGCTGCATCCACCCTAATTCTTTGCTTTTTCACTAAAACTGATTGAAATCCACATATATCTCTTTTGGTGAGTGCCTTCTAAGATAAAACAAGCTTGATTAAGTATTAGGGGACAAAATAGTTTCATTGTATACTTTAAATGTAATGTTCATAGAATAAATCAATTACCTTTTATCTCAATAGATCAAAGGCAGGCCTAGATTTACAGGAGATGCTCCTCTATCTACCCTGAATATAGTGCTGAATATAGTGTTAAACTGATTCTGAGGGGGTCTTATCTACTAACTGAGGATCTTTGGTAGAGAGAAATGTAGTCATTAAATCAAATAACCAGGGGGTTACCAGGACAGAATATGGTGATGTCTGCTGTGCTTGAGACATAAAAATGGTTTAAATCAAAATACTTACCTGAGGTCCATGAAATTATTATCAAAAAATTAAATTGTAATGAGCAAACAATCTACAATTCAAAACTATTAAAGTGGTTAAGTTACAGGTGCTTAAATGTTGGTTTAAGATTAGAAATTGTTATGCTGATTAAATGAATTGATTAAAAACTGTTGATATAGTAGATTAGCCTAGGGATGTTTGGAGTTGAGGATTTTGGGTTTGGTTTATGTGTTATACAGTTACGGTTACCATTTTTTATATTAAAATATTACATAAGGTAAGGGTAAAAAAATAAATAAAGTAGAATATAATGGACATTCCCAGCCAACGATTGATGCAAACATCAGTGTACCAACACACACACACACACACACACACACACACACACACACACACACACACACACACACACGCACACACACACACACACACACACACACACACACACACACACAAACATTAAAATATCCACTCACCATACAGCAGTTGTTAGGGTTCACATTTGCCTTAAAGGTAGAAAGGTTTGACTCTCCCTTAATTAAAGGAGGCAGTTCATTAAACTCCATGGAATCAGCATACAGGAAGAAAACCATGCCATGTTTAAACTTGAATCTATTAAGTTTGCTTCACTGACCCTGTTGTTATGACTTCTCCAGGCTTGTAGAAATACTGTTGGCAAAGCAAAGAAAAACATTGTCATGCAAAAACGTATATAGTGAAGCCAATTTAACTGAAAATAATTAATAGACTTTTTTATGCCATAGTTAGAAAAATATCCCTGTGTTTGTGTTATTTGTCTTTCCTCTTATTATTATTATTATTTTTATTATTATGATTAGAGGGGGAAAGGGCTGGAATTGAAAAGGGTGATTTCATGAATTTCCATACATCAAAGCTTGTCATATATGTCAAAAATACTATTTGATTCCAATTTATCAATCTATTATAACTATATTATTTAGTTTTTGATGTTCATCCAAATACATTTGCCTAGTCTTATTGATTGTCTTATTTATTTTTTATTTAGAAAACTCATGTCCTGATAAAGCAGATTATCTTAGTGTTTGAATACTAAATTGTAAATTCTTAATATTTGAAACCCAGGTTTCAGGTGTTTAAATTTATAGTTACAAATAGTTAACCCAAATGTTATACTTTAAACCTTACAGCCAAACTTATCTCCAATACAATAACTGCTTTTTAAATTCCCTTTAAAAAAATCTCATATTTCTTTATGACAGATGTTGAATCCTTAATATGGGTTGAAAACACTGCAATGTAAATGTAGAATATTTGTGTATGTATGACACCGATAGATAGTTGACTTTATTAATTTATTGTTGTTTTTTTAAAATTAAATTGTTTTAGCAGCCAGACACATTAAATTACAGATGAAAACAGATACATAAACACAAATATTCAAATATAGCCAGATGTTTAGTCAAATATTATTATTTGTTTGTTTGTTTGTTTAGTTGTTTGTACTCAAAATTTAACAAAACAAAAAAAGACTGGAAATAGTTTTCAGGGACTTTGAGGTTTTACTATAAACTTAAACTTGGTATTTAGGTGTAGTTCGCCATCAGCGTCGCTTGGTGGCAGCACTGAAGGAACAGTTTGTCTCCTCCCCGAAATAATCCAACGAAAAAGAAACCAACAACAAAATATGCGAAACTTCACCTGAACTGTCACTTCGACTCGGTCTTTTCAATCACAGGGATGGGGCACTTACCAGAGAGAAGCAGTTTATGTGTACTTTTCCTTATCATACTCCTGTCAGAAGGACATTTTCGATGGGTAAGTGTAATTTAATGTCCGTGTTCTCGTGACTAAAACATGACTCAGCTCGGTTCGTCATTGCTAGTGATGATATTAACCTGGGTCGGCTAACAGCGAAACTAAGATCCAGTTTAGTGTAGCTATTTGATTTTGTCAGGTTAAGGATAGCATTATACACTAATTGGTTTAATGGTGCCTCAAACAAGTTAGCTAATACGAGCTGGAAACGTTAACGTAAGCTATAAACCTGAAATGCACAACATAACACTTTAGCTTTGTGCATGATCTAGTGCAGGATCTGTCCCGGACTCCAAACTGGGGTCAGAAGAAGTTTCCTTATGCAGTGCCTTGGACAAGTGGGCAGCTATCTATTTTAACTCGTAAAAAGCTAAACTAAATGTGTCGTGATTGTCCTAAGCCAATAATAACGCTATTAGATAACATCGGTTATATTTAAAAGCAGAGATAGGTTGAACCTAATTTGAATATACAATATCTCTTTCAGGAAGTAACTTCTTTCGTGTAATATTGTGGAGGCCTTATTAAACTATTGCCTGAAACTACAAGAATAAAGAATCAGTGTTTAATTAATACAAAAACAAGAAAGTACATTATAAGAGAAAAATAAGTTGTGAGAAAAGCAAAACTCAGCAAGTACCTAATCAGCACCTAGGAGTGTACTTTGATGATATTAATTGACAAAAAGATTCACATTAAACAAATAATGGGCATAAATGTGTAATACAGGTACAAAATCAAACTTTCCCATATTTTCTACTTGTAATCATCAATGGGAAAACATTTTTGATGAAGATTTCATTTTCAAAACTAGCTGGTCTTTGTTTTATCCATATGATTTGATTTAATCAGATTAATTATTGCCCACTTGTCATCAGTAGCCTCACAGCTCTTTTGCATTGACTGTGCATTGTTTGTAGTCTGTCTCATCAGGTCATTCAGTCAGACTGCTGCACATTTGAGAAACTATGCTAAAACTTCACATTTCAATGTGATTAATCTTTAATGTATTGAGATAAGTTATCAGCTTCCTTGAAAAACAGGCACGTGGGATGAGTAAAAGGTATTGATTACTCAGGGAGTGGAGTGGATAACCATAAACTTGTGAGTCTGCCTGTTTGTTTTGTGGAGTTGGGGGACGAACCACATAAATTACCCTTACATACTGTTAATATCCTGATCTTTCATAGTATGAAGCTGGTCAGTTTTTGCCTAGCTCAAATATCAGAGGGATACAACATTTTGAACGACAAATCCATATATATCTCACCAGTCATTAACAAATATTATTATACAAATGTTATTTATTTGTCGTTAATGTTTTATAGAGCAGAAAGGGTGTTTTCTTTAGGTTTTATGCTACTTGTAAACATTCACAACCGTACTATGATCTCATGTCATCTGAAACAGGCGAAGAAAACAACAATAATTATGTAAATTGAAGGATAGTAGGTTTCATTATTACCGTGAAAACCATCACTCTTTTTCTGTCAATTGTACACAGTCAGCTCTGCATTGAGTGTACTAGTCATAAAACAAAACAACAACAAAACTGCATAAAGCATTATGTTTACAGTCATTTGTTGTTGTGCAGAAGTTGTATCTCCCTCTCTTTTGTCCCCTTGTGTAATTGAATGTGGGACTGCAGATTAATCAGAGCAAGTTTCAGTGTATCCTACATGCTTCAGTGGCTGCTGTGGCCGGCGTGTACGGACGTTTTGTCACTTTTGCATAAGTGAAGTTACCATTTTGTCCTTTTCTAATACTTTCTCTTCCACTTTCAGTGAAATACTTTTTGTAGTTCTATTAAAGCTGCTCTCCACTATAAGGAGGACTAAGTTGGGCCACTATGTTGGTCGGTTGGAAATTAATGAGTTTGATTACCTGCACTAAAGTACCTGCACCACTTTGTTTTGTGTTTTTACTGCTTTCAAGCATCAAAATGGGTCAAATTTGGGGTTTTGCAGGGTTTTGGGTCTTATTCAATATAAATAGATCTCTTTCTCCGAGTTGTGAGTCTTGCAAGTTTGATGTCAGTCTGCAGCTGCATACAACCCCAAGTAAGGAAATAATGACATTTGAATGCTGTCCTTTAACTCAGTAGCACAAGACAGAAGTAGGCCAGAGTGTGACACTGGGCTTACTCATAGAACAGTTTGTAGAGTAAGTGAATTAACTTCCCTAAGTCACACACACACACACACACACACACACACACACACCCCTCCCCTCAGCAAAAAGCATGTGAGGATCATGATGCTGAATAGACAGGATGGAAAAGTTGAACTGCAGTAGCTATGAAAGGTAATAAACTCTATTGAACACTAAAAAAAACATTGTTCAATGTGTTTAATCAAGTGCACAAAAAAATCCATTGTAACTGTAACAAAAAATGTCACAGTGTTGTTTGCAGTTGCCATGGCAATTTAACCACAGTGTATGTTAGGTTAGTCATGTTGATATTGCACGATATGACCAAACTAAGGGCTGCTATGTCGTTACTCTGTGCTCTTCAAATGCCGGGCTCACAAGGGAACAGTTTTGCAGAAGTGAGATTCCTATTTTCAGACATCCATCACACAAGATATTAGAAAACACAGGAAACGAAAAATGATCAGAGGTTTAACCTTGCAAATATAAAACCTAAAGGTAAAAAGGTACATCTGCAAATCAGGATCGTTAAGCCCTTTAGAGTCGCCAAAACCAAGTCTCATGGTGTATGTGCGTTATCTGTCTTTGCCAAGACCTTTTTCTCATCCTCACATGATAGGAAAAGGCTACATAAAAGTCACCAGACTTTATGGAGCTGAATTTGAAAGGCTGAAATAAATAAATAAATGTATTCTGCAAACATGCTGCACAAATGATCATTATGTTTTTGTTGTGTCTCTATCAGGTTGAGGCCCAGCACTGTGTGTGGTACAGTGAGTGCGGCGAGTCCCAAAAGGTGCCCGGAAAGAAGTACAACTGCAACTACACCGGTCCTCCTATCCCGTTAAAACCTGAGGGTTATGAGCTTCTCACGGTACATATCTTGATGCTTTTGTACAGTTCTTGCATACAGCTGATACCCATACCAATCATCTGCATCATACTTCTGCTTTCCAGCTGTGCTTTATTCTCCCACTGCGGAAAAACTCAGTCTATCAAAGTGACGTCACTGCTGTTGTGTTTAAATGCAGGAGCTTTGTCCCGGATATGACTACGGAGACCGAAAGCTCTGCTGTGATGCTAACCAGTTGCGCACCCTCAAAGGGAGTCTCCAGCTGCCCCTTCAGTTCCTGTCTCGGTATGCACTGAGTTTATAGCATTAACTAACGAGGCACATGACATGCTTGGAAAGGCATCATCATTCCTCTTCTGAATTTCTGTAGACAGGGAGAAGCCTTTCGGTCCTACTACAACTTTGAGTGTTATATGATGTTCTAACTCTGCAAACGTTGCATGTTTCAAATAAGAGGCTAGAAACAGACTGACACACAGATGATATAAACAAGGTTGACATGTTTTCTTTCTTATCTTTATAGATTTTTTTACTACCTTGTTTCCCTCCTTGCAACTGTTTTGCAACTAGTAGATACTCGTCTTGTTTTATGATTCTGTTTTGGGGTTTTTAAAAAAATGTTTTTTATTATTCTGCCTCTAACACTCACTGCATGTTTGTACAGGTGTCCTGCCTGTTTCTTCAATCTGATGAACCTCTTCTGTGAGCTGACGTGCAGCCCCCACCAGAGTCAGTTCATGAATGGCACCAAGTTTGATGAAGCCAATGTTCTGGAGGTGCAGTACTACATTGGAAAAACGTTCACTAACGGTGAGTTCGCACAGTTTTAGTCAGATGTTTTTTTTAAATAAAAAAGCCCCACCTTTTTCATGGTTTCACAAATTTCAGCATCTTGCTATATTTAAAAAAATCATGCCAAATAAGAAGCAACATATTTAGCTGGCATGAGGAAACTTGATCAGTTCCTACTTAAACATGAAGTCATGCTCTTAGTTGGGTAATTCTGTGGGTAACTGAAAGTCATGACTTTGGTCAGATGTAAGTGTGAATGGGTAATTGAAAGTAACTCTTGAATTTTTGTCACAAAATAATCAAATTGGACTTTTTCAGCCATGTACAATGCCTGTAAGGACGTCCAGGCTCCATCTAGCAATGTGAAGGCCCTATCACTGCTGTGTGGCAAGGATGCAAAGGACTGCAATGCTACCAACTGGATCCAGTACATGTTCGATATCAACAATGGGCAGACACCCTTCCCTATCATCCCGACATTCTCAGGTAAATCATTTTTATTGTACTTTTGCATACTTGCTGTAGAATAAAACATCTCTCCTGCTATATTTCTTTAAGTTAAATACATTCTTCATCATTTTTAACAGTTTGATGCCTTTGTAACATCTACTCTTTAGATGATTAATCTAGCATGCTGTGTTTTTGTTGTATCCAGATGTCCCAGTTTCTGGTTATACTCCCATGAACAACAAGACATATGACTGCACAGAGGGCCTGGAGGATGGCTCAGGTCCCTGCTCCTGTCAGGATTGCACCAAGGCCTGTGGTCCCAAACCTGTTCCTCCCCCGCTCCCCCCTCCCTGGACAATCCTTGGTATGGATGCCATGACTGTCATCATGTGGATCTCTTACATGGCCTTCCTGCTTATCTTTATTGGTGCTGTGCTGGCAGCTTGGTGTTACAGGTAAAGGACTTTTCCCTCATGGCGTATGCTGTTGGGATACTGTATCATACATCTGTGACAATGATATATTGGTTCTGATGCTTGCCTTTGATGTGAATATCTAATTAGCTTGTTTGGTTCTTTGTGCATACAGGAAAAGGACAATTATGTCTGAGTATGGCCCCATATTGGACAGCAATAACCCACTGTCTGTCAACAGCGATGATCCTGACCAAGGTAATTCACGCATAATTTAAATTATTTTCATCTGTAAAAAGTTTGTCACACCAATAATTGAATTGCACTGTAAGTGTAATAACAATATTTCACCATGACACAACCTAATTCAGTCTTCTTTTTTTTTTTTTTCTTAGTCAATGCATCCTGCTGTGAAACGCTGGGCGAACGCTTTGAGAATGGACTGCGGATCCTCTTTACCTCCTGGGGTTCCTTCTGTGTGCGCTATCCCTCTCTGGTCATATTGGGAAGCCTGATACTGGTGGTAGCCTCCTCCGGTGGCCTGGTCTATATGCGCATTATCACCAACCCCGTTGACTTGTGGTCGTCTCCCGACAGCCAGGCACGTCAGGAGAAGGACTACTTTGACAGCCACTTTGGACCCTTCTTTAGAACTGCACAGCTCATTATAACCACTCCCCTCGTCAAACCTTTCACGTACATTCCCTACTTCGGAGGATCAGATGTCCCGTTTGGAGCCATCCTTGACAAAGATATCCTGCATCAGGTGGGTTTAGTTGGAGAGATCGGAAGATAGATTTTTTGAGCGATATTGATTAGTCTGTTGATATCAGAGTCAGTTCTGTTATGAGGATTCAAAAAGACACATCACCACTCTCCTTAGATTAAAAATGTGACATTGGAAGAGCAGCTGCATCTCTGAAACTGTGGTTTATCACTTCTCCTTTCTTTTTCTTCCTTGTTTTTTCCAACCATAATCAATCAGGTGCTGGACCTGCAGCTTGCCATCGAAGGCATTGTAGCCACATACGAGGGAAAAAACGTTACCTTGAAGGACATTTGTTTGGCTCCACTGGCCCCATACAATGAAAACTGTACCATCTTGAGTGTCCTCAACTACTTCCAGAACAGCCACTCCGTGCTGGATCACAGCATTGGAGACGAGTTCTTTGTGTACGCTGACTTTCACAGCCACTTCCTCTACTGTGTCAGGTGATTTTTATGTTTGCGCAGTTGCTTTTTTCTTTATGTGTTTACCACCAAGCTGGCATTCTTACAGTTTTAAGATTTAGCCTTTCTCAGCAGTTTTTTCAGTTGCCAGCAAAAAGCTGCTTGCAGTCGAGGAAAAGGTCAAAACCTAAATCAGTGTGAAACATCTGCAGCTCATATGAATCTATTTTCTCCAGACATGGCTATCTGTATTTTCTCAGTACTGTTTTGGGTGAAATAATCTTCTTAAAATAGCACAATCATACTTCCTCATTGCTTGTCAAAATGTGCTTCTATATCTGTTCTTAACTGTACTACAATAAATTACAGCTGATGACAAATGACAGTTGATCTAATAAAGACTTGGAACTTTTTTAGGCCTTTAACAATTTTTTTGTTTTTTGCCTTAAAGTGCACCAGCATCCCTCAACGACACCACTCTCCTCCATGATCCCTGTCTCGGCACTTACGGGGGCCCCGTCTTCCCTTGGCTTGCGCTTGGTGGCTACGATGGTGAGCCAGACATATATTTGTTGAAGTGCAGAGAAACAGAAAGTAGCAATCTCTCTTCATCT
Organism: Scomber scombrus; assembly: GCF_963691925.1. Classification (NCBI taxonomy): domain Eukaryota; kingdom Metazoa; phylum Chordata; class Actinopteri; order Scombriformes; family Scombridae; genus Scomber; species Scomber scombrus. Next base: position 17,834,359 of record NC_084980.1, read on the forward strand.
ACAGAGGTTGTAAAGTTATGTAGGCTGTCTAGAAGATATTTTATTGCACTAAAACAAATAACCTATGCTCTTTTGGTCACTGAACTTCCTCCACTTGTGGTTGTGTACATCTATCAACAACACTGTTGCTGCAGTTAGTAATGATTTGAAACTGTTGGTATTACTTAAGTATCTATAATAGCAATAAGAAGGATATTTACAATATAGTCACCTTTTTACAGTAGTTACATGTTAGCTGTTTGAAATGATAATGTAAATAAAGTAATAAGTTGCCCAATTATCCCTCAAATGATTATACAGGCTTCTATAGCAATCACTGCCAATTGTATTACAAGTTAGCAATGCTTCTCTGGGGACATTTATTTTAATTAACTGCCAGGTTCATAATATTTGTTACTGTGTTTGATGCTGCCAGTGGTTTAAATATATAACTGTTTTTTTTCTAACACTACAGAGACCAACTACAACAATGCCACCGCTCTAGTGATCACCTTTCCTATCAACAATTACCTGAACGACTCTGTCAGAACTGGCAAAGCTATGGCATGGGAGCAAGAGTGAGACATCAGTCTTTTTCTAAAATTAATCAGACGTCTTCTAGCTAGCATCAGGACAAGTCACTGTTCATTGTCATTTTGTGTACTTGATCTGTTTTTGTGTTTTCGTGTGTGCACGTTTCAGATTCATCAGCTTCATGAAAAACTTCAAAAACCCCAATCTGACCATAGCCTTTACTTCAGAGAGGAGTATTGAAGATGAAATTAACAGAGAGAGTAACAGTGACATCAGCACCATAGTAGTGAGCTATGCCATTATGTTCATCTACATCTCCCTGGCTCTGGGTCACATCCACAGCTTCAGAAGAGTAATGGTAAGAGACTGAGCTCTAATTCATTATCGTCATTGTTTTCATAGTTTTACAGAGTAGTCAGTGGAATTTGTCTTCTGTCCTTTGTGACGTAAGAGCTTGACTAACGGCTTTGATTCAACACAGCTTGTACAACGTGCTTGACAACTTCTTGCCACTCGTGTGTAAAAGACAACAGGTACGAAGAATGTGACTGATCCTCTATCTTTTTTCCCCCACACAGGTGGACTCTAAGATTTCTCTAGGTGTTGCAGGTATCCTGATTGTGCTGAGTTCTGTGGCCGCCTCACTGGGGATCTTTAGCTATGCTGGTATCCCGCTCACCCTCATTGTCATTGAGGTCATTCCCTTCCTGGTGTTGGCTGTTGGAGTGGACAACATCTTTATCATAGTGCAAACTTACCAGGTACTTCATATCTCCCAATCCATTTGAATAGTATATCATTACCCTGTCCTATGTCATGTGGTTTAATGCTTTTATACATCTGCATTATTAGATTATATTTTTTGCTGCTTGATAACTTTGGTAAAATGTGCTTGTTTCTTGTGTGCAGATCACAATCTTAGTGCCATTATCTTTCTTTTAGATAAAATATTAACTTGCATGCTTTTTTTTCTCCATTCTCATTTCTGAACAGAGGGATGAGCGCATGCCTCAAGAGGAACTTCATCAGCAGATTGGTCGTATTCTTGGTGACATCGCCCCCAGCATGTTCCTCTCCTCCTTCTCTGAGACGTTGGCCTTCTTCTTGGGTAAAATGGATCATTTATGAAATTCAATTTGTTATATAAATTAGGAAATACGTATTCTTAATGATATTGTTGCTGCTTGAATTAAGAAAATCTTTTTAGTGGACAGGATTGACACACTTTCTGCCAAAAGTGCCATGATGTGTCACATGCTGATAATACTGTTGACTTGTTCTTCTGCAGGAGCCCTGTCCAACATGCCTGCAGTGAGGACTTTCTCTATGTTTGCTGGCTTGGCTGTTTTTATTGATTTCCTGTTGCAGATCAGTTGCTTTGTCAGCTTGCTTGGCTTGGATGCCAAAAGACAGGAGGTGAGACTGAAGGGAAAACGGTGGTGACATTCATAACGATACAGAGGGGTTATAGACGGTCAGGGACAACAGCTTTAACAGCCCCAATTTTATGCTGCACAGATCCCACCAAACACTGCACTAGCTAATTTAACTGATAACTCTATGGTTGACCGGCGTAAAAATCTGCTTTCGAGTGTCTCTGAGAGTATGTTCTAAATATGTATACTTACCAAATGCTGCGCTGTCTGTTATATTTAAAAGGGAAATCGTTTTGACATCTGCTGCTGTGTGAAGCTGCAAGAAGGTCAGGAAGCAAAGACAGACGGCTTCCTCTTCCGTTTTTTCAAGAAAATCTATGCTCCATTCATCCTCAAAGACTGGGTGCGACCGATCGTAGTAAGTCAGTCACACTCTGTCACGCACATCTGCCTCTAGAGATGGCACGGACACAGCAGTTTTGTATTTTTCAATGTTGTAAGATGTGTGTTTTTATTGATTAGAATGTAATGTTTGTTTACTCTATGATGAATACATTTTTTTTCATTAAAGGTTTTTTCATCCCTCTCTGTTTAGGTCGCTGTGTTTGTCGGAATACTCTCCTTCAGTATTGCTGTGGTGAATAAAGTAGAGATTGGACTGGACCAGAAACTCTCCATGCCTGATGTAAGTCTTTCGCAGTGTCCATCACCTGTGTGTGTTTATGGGTTTCTAATGGTGGATTGGACTGGAGCTTCATAATCAGATGTGGAAACACTTCTCAATGATTTAGTTACTTTGGAGGATGTCACTTCTCCTGTCAGTTGTCAGAGAAGCTAAATCAATTGTGTATCATGATTGAATTTTACTACAGAATGTGTATGATACCCCAGGTTGCACTCCTGTACATGTAGACGTCTTTTCTGACAGTCTGTCTCTTCAAAAAGGACTCCTATGTGTTGGAGTACTTCAAGAACATGAGCATGTATCTCCACACTGGAGCTCCAGTGTACTTCGTGGTAGAAGACAGTCTCAACTACAGTAGCCTGGAGGGACAAAATCTTGTGTGTGGTGGGGTGGGCTGCAACAACGACTCCCTTGTCCAGCAGGTTTATGAAGCCTCACTCATCAGTAACTAGTAAGTCTCAGATACATTTTTCAGACCAAAATTAGATTGTAGATGGTTTATTGCATGAGACAAACTTGGTATTGAAATGAAAAATCAATGAATTAATTAATTAATCAATTACATTTTGGAAATTGTCCTGTTTGTCAAACCAGATTTATTGAACATACAGTATACTTTTTATGTGACAGCCATATACCACAACCTGAAAATGTCACTACAATCCAGCCTATGATGACTTATCTTTTGCTTTTACTTCTAGCACCACCATTGCCTTTACTCCGTCCTCCTGGCTCGATGACTACTTTGACTGGGTGAAGCCACAGTCCAGCTGCTGTCGGTACTACAACAGCACTGGGGCCTTCTGCAACGCCTCGGGTAAATTTTTTATCCAATGTCAACATACTTTGAAGCCTTGTCCTGTGATCCTGATGTTTGACTTAGGTTAAGCATTTTTGCCATGTCTTCAGAAAAAGGCAGTGTAACATATTTCTGAAAAACACAGCAGAAATAATACAAAATAAAACTAAATTTTAATATAATTATAATTCAATTATGTTTTTTGTAATGATTATAAGTGGCCGAAAGTAATTCAAGTTTAACAGGATCACAGTATTCTGTCATTAATTGGCACCGATGATAATTGATGCAACTCTTTTTTAAATTCCATTAATAATACATTTCTGGTTCATTAAATGACTTGTTTACAAAAAGTTACCTTGGAGTGTCAGCAAGGGACAGCTTATTTGAGGAAGAAAAAAGGAGGAAACAAGCTGTTCAAATTCTTTGGCACTGGTTTTGTAGTGTATGTAGTTTCAGGAACAATCATCAAAATATCAATTTCTATCATGTTGCCTTAACATTTAACATTGTTATCCTACTGTTGCGTTTTACGACAGTACTGCATTGATTTGTTGGCAACTGTGTTTTATTCTACAAGTCATTTTCAGCTCTGAGGTCGTTGTTTATTTGATTCATGTTTCACAGGTCTCACAAGACTGTGACTGAAAAGATGACTCAAAGGCACAGAGTTGGTTTCGTCTTACATAGCGAACTTGAATTATTTCTCTAATCCTATTGGGTATTGTTTTCCAGTGGTAAACCCATCCTGTGTTCACTGTCGGCCCATGACTCCCAGCGGAAAGCAGAGGCCTGTTGGAGACGACTTCATGCGGTTTCTACCCATGTTCCTGTCAGACAATCCTAACATCAAGTGTGGAAAAGGGTAATTTTAGAGCTCTGCTCTGGAAAACACATGACCTGCCATTCAATACTTTAACTTCTGTTTCTTATATGTTTAAAAGTACCACATCACAATATAAGTTTCATTTTAGTTTGTAATTTCCTCCGTCTTTATTCTCTTCTATATTCAAAATGCTTCTCCAGCGGCCACGCAGCCTACGCCACAGCTGTTGACCTCCATCCCAACAACACAGCAGTCGGAGCCACTTACTTCATGACGTATCACACCATCCTGAAGGAGTCCCCAGACTACATAGATGCTTTGAAAATGGCCCGAATCCTGGCTAACAATATCAGCCAGTCCATTGACCACAAAGTTTTTGCCTACAGGTAAATCCTGCTGTAGTGCCTCTAGACTTTGCTTTATCTGCTACATAAATGATACAATTATCACTTTTGTTTTTGAGGTGCTAATGCCTTTCACCCACTGGTTTCTGTGCACATTTTCTATGGTGAAAGGTTTGCTTGTTTTGAACTCAATGTTCAAGGACACTGAAGGGGGGAAATAGGTCATAGATAAGCACACGGCAAACACAACATTATAAATGTACCCAATGTTTAACCTTTAGTACTGAAGTAATCTCCCTGTTGCCTGCACCCTATATAACCAAACAGTCACACCAACTCTAATGTTAGATCACAACCTCAGTTACAGATGTTCACCCCAATATTCAAAGAAAAGTGGTTTGCAGATACAAAATTAGATTTATTGTCTATTCGTTGTTAGAATAAGTTGACACATAAGTTGATGATAAGTTGATGAAATTCATGACTGGATAAGATGGCAGATAATTTTCTTTGAATAAAAGAACATGTACTGTATCTACTAAAAAAATGAAAATAATAGTTTATATACTGTTGAATATATGTATATGTATGCTCTTTCCCAAATAGCCACTGGATTATAACTGTCAGTGTGATTAATGACTGCTCATGTTCACATCCTGGTTTACATTTCTTTCTTCCTTTACAGCGTGTTCTACGTGTTCTACGAGCAGTACCTGACCATCGCGTATGACACAGCTCTGAACTTAAGCGTGTCCCTGGCAGCCATATTTGTGGTAACAACAGTGCTCTTAGGCTTTGAGCTGTGGTCAGCCGTTATCGTCTGCATCACCATCGCCATGATACTGGTCAACATGTTCGGTGTTATGTGGCTATGGGGCATCAGCCTCAACGCAGTATCACTTGTGAACCTGGTCATGGTGAGAAGCAAAATGGAACATACAAACATATACAAATACAATGATCAAGACACACTTCTCTTTTTTTGTGGTATTTCAGCACAGATTGTGCTTCTTTTTTTCTTCTTTTTTTTTTAAAAACTGCAGCTTTGTTTACAATCTGTCTGGTTGTCTGACCCTTCCTGTCACTTACCCTAATGGACTTTGTTCTAGCAATGTCACCATGCCCCTAGTTGTCAGAAGTATGTGCAAGGGAAATGTTGTCATAACCAGCCGGAAATAAAACTCACTACAGTTTGCCCTTAATCTCACCCATGAAATATTCACCACATGCCAGCAAAAACTAACTTCAATAGTTTTGGCTTTCATCCCAGTGTTTCCTTGTTTCTTGTGCTGAGTTGTTTCCTGTTATATGTCTGTTGCAGAGCTGTGGTATTTCGGTGGAGTTCTGCAGTCATATCGTTAGAGCTTTTTCCATCAGCATGAAGGGGAACAGAGTTGAACGGGCTGAAGAGGCCCTGGCTCACATGGGAAGCTCTGTAAGTCCTCACCAAATCCAATAAAGGCAGTTTTTGGAGATGTTGAGTATGAATAATGACTTTGCATGCTGGTTGATTTCAGGATACAGTTATTCTTTCAGAGGTAGCTTTAATTTAAATGTCTCGTTGTTAATACTTGATATAGAATCTGTTGTGAACATTTGTTGTGTTTGTTTGTCTGTTTCCTTTTTCCAGGTTTTCAGTGGGATCACATTAACAAAGTTTGGAGGTATCCTGATTTTAGCGCTCTCCAAGTCCCAGATCTTCCAGGTCTTCTACTTCAGGATGTACCTGGCTATAGTGCTGCTGGGGGCCACACACGGTCTCATCTTCCTCCCTGTACTGCTCAGTTATTTAGGTCAGTAATGTCGTACATTTAAAAGGAAAAGATGGGATTTAAATACAAATGGAATGCTTGTTCGTACTAAATGTAATACTGTGTGTGTCGACTATTGCAGGTCCTTCAGTGAACAAAGCGAAGGTGTTTGCCGCTAACAAGCGCTACGCAGGTACAGAAAGGGAGCGCCTCCTCAACTACTAGCAAGCTGTCAGAGACAATGAACAATGAACTAACTATGTGTCTGGGAGGGACTATGTGGGTGTGAGCGCAAGCTGTTTCTGCGATTACTGACACACTCATCATCGTTGCCACTACTATGCATGGACTTAACTCAGGAATATACCCAGGAGCAGGACTAATAGAGGCCTTTCAAACTGCATACTTGGATTTCCTCAGAAGACTGTGGACCCACACCATTCTTCCTTCTCCTCACACTACAGAGCAGGCCTGACTTCATCATTTGAAGTATGAGCAACACAAGTGCAACAAAAAAATAACACTTTTCAAAGTGTTGAAGTAGCAGAGACGTCACCCCCACAATCAGTTTACAGACACACTCTCAGTCAGTTCCATATGCTATGAGTTATTTTGATTTAGGAAAACTCAAAAGGGGAAAACTGGTCAGTTTTTTCATGTTTTTTAAAATATATATACCAGAAAAAACAATGTATAAAAGGATTTTTTTTTGAAAACCTTGACTTTTGTAGAATTATGTTTTAAGAATTGTTTATAGCTTGGGACACCATACACACCTGGACTGACAGGTAACACAACTGATACCATTGGCCCTCATTATATTTGGCATTTACATGAGTTTGGGGCTTTATCAACATACTTAATTATATAGCAAGACAGTCAGTTATGGTATTTTCAACTAGCAATAATGTGTGTTTCCTGTGCACATGAAGAAATTAGGATTATTGGTAGCAGTTTGTAAGTGGTAGTGACATGTTTTTATTGTTTTGACTTCACTTCAACTACCTGGATTTAAAATGGAACAATATGTAGGAGGGTGAAGTGCTGACTTTCAGCTTGAAGTTTTTTTGGGGTGTTCACATCCATGTTGGAAGAGCTTTCTGCACAGATATAGATGTAAATGCACTCAAAACTGAAACCTCATAGTCATTGTATTGGAATACATAGCCAATACTGAGCAGTCCACATATGTGTGTGTTTTGCCATGCAGGTGTTGCATGTTGCTCTGCAAATCACATAAAGGCTTTCTTTAATTTTCACTAAGGTCACTATTTACATTATCCTGTGTCACATTTCATTTTAGGGCTAGTTAATGTCCTTGTGATTGCATGACCATGTTGGTAGCTTTTATGAATGGTCACAGATACATGTTCATGCCAGGTGTAAAGGGTGCTTTAATGCTTATAATGGTTTTACTGAAGCAGAAATTAAGTTTTTTGCAGTTACTGAACACAATTTATGTTGCATCAAGAGATGACAAAGCTTTACATATAGTTAAATAGTCTGTAGAATACTGGATTAATTGTACATTCCTGAGCTTTTTCATTCCCACATCTTTAAGTTATTGTTTTTTATTTTGTTAACTGTTGACATTTTGTTGTCATGCATTGCTGTGTGAAAACCCCCTTCCAGTTTCCTTGCTAAGAACTCCTCCCAGGCAATCCCTTGGGTTTCAAGGAAAACCACAGGCTGAGCAGTGAGAGGGTTGGGACATCACTGGAAGAGGTTGTTAACATTTTACACAAGGTGTATAAAACCTGCAGGGACTTAAAGGAACAGTAACATTCCTTTTGTTTTAGTTCAACAATGATGCAGTAATGTTGTTTTTGGAATGTACGAAAAAATAAGAAAGGATGTGAAAAATGTTATTGAGCAACTGACCAAGTTGTAACATTAATTATGATAACTGTGCTTGTTAACAGTGCTGTGCATTGATTATATAGACGAATCATCGCTCATCCTGAACAACATGATTGTAGAGAGAGAGATTAAACCAACCATTGGGGTACTTTAGTTTTTAACAATTTTAACATGTATTAAAACATTTTCAGAAAAGTATGTAGTGGATCCTGATTGCCTTCTGTATTTTACTGTGGAGACACCGCTATGAATTACTTATTTGTCCCTTAATATATGAGCTATACTAATGTTTTTGCAGATGTACAATTGATTTTAAATTATGTAATAGTGTCAGTAGACTGAAGTGCTGCTTAAAAGTAAGAAGCCACTGTAAAAGTTTCTCTTTAATCATGTGTTGTTTTTCAGCTTCTGTCTAAAGAAAGGTTTTTGGAACAAAATCTGCTGTAGTTTTGTTCTTTTAAAATGCAATGCAACATACAGTAACTGCAGTGGATGCTTCTGCAGTAAAAAATGATGTGCTGTCGTTGAGATTGTTCATACTGACCACAGTGTGGCGCCTGAATCCATTCATGAATCTTTGCCTGCATCATGCTCACTTGAGTGTAGTGGGAGTGACCTATTTTTTATGTCTTGAAGAGAAACAGCCTTGCATTGCTTTTACAGTGTCAGTGAATTAAATAGCATGGATCCAGTATTTTTAATGCAAAGACAACAGAGTGTATTACCTTAAATATCTCTGTTCTCCATCTAAATCTAAAGCTTTTAAGATATTTACACTAAAACTTGAATGGCCATCAGTCTCTCACATCCCAACTGAAAGTCACTGCCAAACCCACAGTTGTGCACTTCCTCCCAGCGTGTGTTGTTGTGACTGTCTGTCCAGCCCTGTTATCACACAAACCTCCACCTCATGACTTATTTATCCACTGCCCTGTGAGAGCTGGGGACTATTCTTTGAATTTGGCTGAGAGATTAAAATATTAATTTCCTCTGCAGGTCTGCTGTGCTGTCTGCAGGGGAAAATGTACAGGTTGTGAGAGTACTATTATGTAAGCTGTATAACGCTCGCCTCTCGCTAGACTCTGACCTAAGCCCATCTTTCATTATGACACACAAGAGACACAGATGTACAGCAAGGGTATTCTAGGCCAGAAAGGCAGAGAAAGATTTTGAGAAAAGGGGGGGGGGGGGGGGGGGGAATACTAAAATTGCATCATTTTCCAACAACAGAATGATAATTTTACCTTTTTAGGTTAAAACCCAGTGAAATTATTATATCATTAAATTAGGCTTACTGTGCAAATTGTAATGCTCTGATGCATCCATTTGAAATATTAGCAAGACTTATTTTGAGAGTGGTTTCTAAAATATTAAATGGTCTATGAATGTAAACAAAAAACTAAATATTCTTAGAAAGTCAAAGTATGAAATGCTGAGTGAGAAGTGAAACTAAAGATACTTCCATAAAAAGTGAACAGTGAAATTAATTGATTCAAAAGAGTGAAATTAGTTACGCAATTAGTAATGCAGTTTTTTGTGACTAGACAGTTTACTCTTGACGCTTATTTTAGAGTCGCATTTTTGCATCATATTACACTTAGCTATCCTACCAACATATGCACTCAAAGCAGGTTCATTTCTGTTTGTAAAAAAAAGTTGTTGCACATTGTGTAATTTCCTGCACATGTCATTCAGGATGAATTATTAAGAAAGAAGTTCTCATTTTATAATTTGCTCTGATAGGCTGAGCACCAACTGAATGTCCCTCCCTGCAGTCTGAATGATGGTGACCCTGGATTATCAATCCCTGGAATTAATTTTTTCCCCCTCTTAGATAACAGGACTAATCTAGAAAATAATCTGACAATAATCTGTTAAGTAATACAGCTCAAGAGCTGTAATTACAACAATCTTGCTGTTAAATGTAATAGTTATGTGTGGGATGCGAATGGTTTTATAAATATCAAACAGAGGTGTAAAGAGTACTGAAATATCTTGCTCAAGTAGAAGTGCTGTTACTTGACTGAAATTGTACTCAAGTAGAAGTACTTACTTCACAAAAAATTACTTCACATCTCAATGACAATCTCATATCCTGATATAGGTCATTTCATATCCCAATAACAATACCTATCCTGACATAGCACATTTTAATTCATTGATCAAATAGTTGGCCTGTTTTTGATGCAATGCATTTGATTGGTGTCCGGTCCAAGACGGATTTTCTCTTGCTCGCAATATCTGTTGATCATTTTAAACAACTTTTAAACAAATAAATAATTTACTCAGCAACGGATGAATGCACAAATGTAACTAACTACTTTACTTCATTTAAACCATACGCAAGTAAAAGTAAAATTAGTCTAAATGAAAAATACTCAAAAGTAAATAAAATAGCTACTTGATTAGAGTAATGTGAGTACTTGTAATTTGTTACTTCCACCTCTGATATCAAGAGTAGTAATCTAAGAATGATTCCACAGCAACTCATACATACTAACTGTTTAATATAATCAGTGATGTATCATGGTTGTATTTTTTCTGTTTCCTCCATGAAACAGTGCGCTTTTAGAAAATGCAATCAAGTCCAATTTAATGATACACCTGTTTAGAAATGGTAACTTTGTCGGGTTGTAAGTGAAAATCCAAAAACTGCTCATAAAACAAGTACTCAATAGTTTTGAATGTGAGTGCATCAAACAGCCTCCTAATACATTTTCAATGCCAGTTTTTGGGAACAGGACTGTTTCGTAAATTATGTAAATCATCACATCTGCTACTAACTAGCAGCCAAACATTTCTCTACCAGGATACTACAAACTCTGTGCTTCCTCTCACGGATGACCTTGAACTCGCATTGCTTTAAAAGATGATCTGAGTGTTTTTACTTTAAAGATCCATCAATAAATAAGTGTAAGAAGCGTTTAATGTCCTGCTTTGCGTCACTGGTTTGGTTTTCTGTTACAGTGGGTTCAGTTGTCTCTGAAATAGACTCTTGGGATGGAACAAAAGGGATTAGGTAGCCATGTCAAACATGAAGAGAGGATCAGATTTTCAGGTCCCCCCACAGTTTTTTCCCCTCCTCACCATCAGCCGGTGGTGGATGAAACACAACTTTGCTGTTGCTTAAGAGAGGAGTCTGTGGATTTTAGCATAAGAGTTACTTCTTCACATTAGACGCTTGGCTGTGCTTTGTGTTGATTAAAAATGTGCAAGTGTAGTCAATCTTGTAGTATTGCTACTAAACAGAAGCCAAGCAAAACCTCAGTGCTCACTTCTTCCTTGTTTACAAACCACTGCAAAAGGTGGAAAAGCCCTGAGTCACAGTATCATGACAGGAAAGGGGCAAAATGCCATTTCAGCCAAATGTTGTTATTTTAAAGGGAAGGGCAATAGACCGCAGCTTGCCCCAAACGATGGTACACATATTTTCACAATGAGGGTCACTTATGTGTGAGCAGGGCTCAGGAAGGGCTGTCAATAGACCCCTTTATGAGGCGGAGAGGGAGGAATTAGGCCGTCAATGGAGGGGACTTAGCCACGTATGCCATGTGTTCACACTCGTGCCCGGCCTGTTTGTTTTGATGGCAGCACGAGACTGGCGTGACTGTGGGCCTTGTTTACGTTGGATGTGTGTCAGGCAGTGGAGAGTTCCCACTCGATGAGAAACTGACCTCTCGGATTGCATCAGAGCCACAGGTGCAATTCATTTCCAGTCAAGACTCCTGGAGTCAGACTTACTGTACTGAAGTGATCATTCCTGACAGTTTGAAAGCATGAGTTATTATCCAGTGAGGTGTTTCAGTTTGTTAATGAGCCAAACAAAATGAACCATGATTAGGGTGTTTCATAAAAGTTAACTCTGAACGTCAATCTGTTTTACAGGATAGCTTCACAATGTTTTCAAGTCTGTCTTAAAACAATAGTCTGGTGCTCCTATGAACATTAAAACAGGCTTTGCTCACTGTTTTTATTCCTTATTCTGCCTTCATACTGACCATCAGCACGTTCCCTCAATATGCAAAAAAAAAAAAGAATATTAAAGATGTATTTAAAAGCTTATATGAAGCTAATAGAAGGCTTCAGTCATCAGAATTAGTCAAATAAAGTAGATCTTCCACAATTACAGTCTTAGTCTTTTTAGTATAAAATTCCCTCTTTGTGTCTAGATCGATTGTGTTTTCTGTTCAGCTGGAGTGGAAAGATTGTAAAACAATAAAAATAAAAACAGTAGAAGGATAGTAATTTTGAAAGATAGTGACTAATTTGGATGACTGAAGCTTCGTATTAGCTTCAAATAAACTTTTTATATACATACTTAGATTGAGATTGCATTGAAGGGAACCTATTAAAAGGAGGAATGGTTACAACAAGAGAAATGTGTCACTGTTTAGTTGGGCAGAGTTTCAAAAACTGAATCTATTCTTTAAGAATTCTTGGTTCATGAATTTGAAACAGACTTGAGACATTGAGAACAGATCACATTAAATCACAATAAAGAGAACTGTAGAGACACAGCCGTGATGTTCAAGGCCACACAGTAGGACATATTAAACATATAATATGGAGATTAAAAATAATAAACCAAAAACAAAGAAAATCACAATTTACAGAGCAGAAAATAACTTTTATATAGACCTGCAGTGAGCTCTGACACAAGCAGAGATGAACTCAGAACTGTTGTATTCTTGGCATTGCGGGTTCAAGTCTCATCTGAGTAACTCTCTGAAAATATTAAAAAAAGGCCCCCAGACAGGCAATTTAGTTTTTTGCAATAAATAGCATTTTCTAACCAAAACTATTGTTCTTTACAAATTAGATTTTGCTAATTGTGTTTTACAAGTGACATATCAGAATCCATAACATGGAAATGCTGTAATTAGTTTATTAGTTGTCAGCCCCTCGGATTTGAATACACTTATTTCTGGCTTTTCCTAATTTTAAGTAGTGAAAATGCTTTTCATCACAATGCTGCAGACAGACAAAATTGAACATTAACTTCATTTTTATTGCAACTGAGTGTACGTACTGTATGCGGACTGCAACAATGTGCAGATACTTCAGACTGAAAGGAATATGAGCTCAGATTTTAACTATGCAATAAGTGCAGCTCAAATCGAAAAGTGATAAATGCGACATGTCTGCAAAGTTGACTTTGACATGTAACATAAACTGACTCATGGTCACAGTGAAGCAGTTAAGAGGATCTTTAAGAGGGAAAAAAAATGCAGTTTCAGTGTGGCAGATTGATTGTAACCCCGGTTCAGCTTGAAGTGAAGCCTGAAAACTAGCCTGACCTGCACCAGGCTAGTCTGAGGGGGATGTGTTTCCATGGTAACTTAGGTCAGATTTATTTAAACTTGCTTTATAAAAATGAAATTTCTGAGAAAAAAAAAGTCAGATTTACCAAATTAAGTCAGGTTTTTACTGGTAATCTTGCATTATGAAACAACAAGCAGGTTGTTTTAAAGCTACTGTTTTCCTTCAATTCTAAGAACATACAGTCCAGTCAGTTTCGTTATTACTCAACATAGACTGGATTCAGGGGAAGCAAAAACCATATCAAAGTCCCATCTTGATTGAACAAGCAAAGCAATTTATTTACAAACATACACAGATAATAAGTGTCGCCCATGAGTCGTTCCTCACAGTCTTTAGTGTGCATCTTACAGCAAAATCTTTGGGCTTGCAAACAGAAATAAACTCAGTTTTATTTTCACTTTAAATCGGCATAATCCATCCTCCTCTCATTACAATTTGGTTTAGTGTTTGTGATCATTATACCTCAAATACCATCAATACTTTGAGCAAGTAATACCATTTTTCAAGTAGGCCTGCAATTCTGATTTGGTGGTCTATCAATACTCTGTTGTACTGTGTGAGACCACACAATTCAGTCCAGAACATTTCAAGGTAATACAAAAAAGAAAATCAAGTTGAGATACATACATGCCAAATAAATGGAATAAATTGGTCTCATTGTTAAAGTTTTCAATTTTCAATGTTTTTTTTTAATTTTTTTAAATAGATTTCAAATCAACAAATGCTGATTCACGTTAACTGCAATTGAGTGACCTGTCATTGATCCCTGTTGGAATCTCGTTTTGAGTTCCCCTCTCCAGAGAGGTCAGAAGTCAGGATCAGCTCAACAGCAGAGTCCCTGAATCCTGCTGGGACTCGGAGGCTTGCTCTAAGACATTTCAGCAGGGAGGATAATTACTGGTACAGGATCTTAACCTGCATCCAACAGGTGAAAGACGTTCTCTCTTTCAACACTAGAGCACTCTGCTGTTCTAAATACCAAATCCTGATCACTGGTTAATGGCATTTTAGCACTCATGAACAAGAACTACCTTCCTGACCCCATTACAGCACTGTAAATGTGCTATCAATACACTCTAACATAGAGCACAGGGAATACAACACTGATAAAAGTGGGTCTGGTCGCTGTAAGTCCATAGGAAGCATTTGACTGGTAGAAAATGAATGGAATACTTCAATGAAAATAGGAAGTCCCATCTGGTCTGCAAGTACCTGTGTACAAACAATAGTTACTTTTCATGCGGGTAGTTGTGGCTGGAAAATTGGGAAAAACAATGAAAATGTCCATTCGAATGATGTGTGTGGTGCCTATGAACACAACTTATTTTTCAGGGTCAGTTTCCAAGCTCATTAAAAGTCTGAAAAAAAAATGTCCCCTTGCCCCCATGTGTCTCTCGCAATATTGAAAAAAGTGCACTTTTTAAGACGATGACTTGCGAAAAGATGAGTCACTCTGTAGAATAACAGTCCAGCCAAAACCAGCCACTTTAAAAGGCTTTGTTTAAATCTTATGCAGGACAGGAGGCAACCAATCATACCAAAGTTTACACAAAGGCGATTAATCAAAAGAGATGATAAAAAAATGTTACAATCATTGGTTGTTTTTAACAGAAAAAAAAGTCCACCATCACAATCAAACAGAAAAGCTCTCTTAATCAACAAGAGAGGTCTAAAATATACAAAGTGAAGATGAAGAGATGGGAAACATGCAAACTACAAAAAACAACTTGATTTGCAGACAGTTTAACCCTTTCTTTCAGAAGTCTTTGTAGTGATGAATACAGAAGTCAAATAATGGAGAAATGTTTTAGAAATGTGTGTCCCTTTGGCTGATTTCAGGTCTCTGAGAGGAAGGAGAGTGTTGACAGTAGTGATGAGTGGCTGCAGCTGAGCGGCAGCCAGGGGTACCTTGAAGCTGTCAGACAGGGACGGGGATGGGTAGAAGCGGGAGGATGGATACTGTAGGAATCAGAAGATCAGAAGGAGAACTTGATGGTCGTCCTCCTGATGGGTCACTAATGCTAGGAAGTTTGCAGCAGGCGTCTGTAGTGGGGCATGATCTCATGCTCTGGCAGGTGCAGATTGAACTCCAGTGCCACCAGGACAGGGAACTCAAAGGCTATCAGCTCTCTGCGGTTGACTCTGAACCTCTCCTCCAGTTTCTGTCAGAAACAAAAAGATTTAAGACTAAACAATAGACACACAGAATGCTGCATTACTAATTGCTTCCCCATGACTCCTAACCACACCTGCTTATTTTAAGCAGCCTTTCATGAAGCCTGGCCCTGCATAACCTTACAGCAGATCTGGATAAGACTGAGTGAGAGAGAGTCAACACACACTACACTTAACACACAATTGATGTGCACTTCTCCTAACCAGACCACGGGTCATTTGAGACAGATTGGGGCAGAGCACCTAATGGGTACAGAAAAAAGTGGTTTCAATGGCACTGAGTAATTTAGAGTAATTTAGATAGTGCCACTATCTCGAGGTTACGAGTTAACGATATGAATTATCTCAAGAAAAACAAAAGGCTGACTTCTCAAGATAAATCATGGCTAGAGCTCATTCTCATCTGTTCTTTCCTGTTCGCTCTAAGTCTCCCTCACATTGACAGCTCAGCTATTTAAATCAAGCTCGAGATGTCTTTAGGTGGCTTAAAGTGGGTTCAAATCTGTCATATGATGTTCCTCTATCCACCCCACTTTCCTTTCTTTCATAGTCTAATGCAATGCTTGAAAGGTATTGTTAGGAACATCCCATAATGTTATGATCATGCTAACCAACCTGCCATTTGCCTGTGACACGGATGTCATTTATAAAAGGTACTGTTAATAATAATGGGTTCTCCTTGATGGCACTTCTGATCTCTGATAAATAGTATATGTAATAAGAAGAAATGCCTTTTGTGTTCTTGTGATAATGGTTGCTTCTTATCTTGACATAACAAGCTTATTTCTCAAGATAACAATATTGCCGATTACAGCATTAAAAAAATAACTGCATGCATGGCCGTTTCAGCTTCGATATTTGGCAGTAAAGGCAGGTGGCAAAAACTTGATGCTAAATGGGGCTTTGAAATTATGTCAAAGATGCCTATGTACTGCTTTGAGATATGAAGTAAGCATGCTAACCAGCTAGCTCCGGCCTGCCCTGTCTCATAATACTACTTTGTACCTCAAGAGGTGATAGAGAGTCACTGTAGCATCCAGTCTGCCCTGTCTAACATGAGTGGATGAAAACATAGTGCTGCCCTTCCGCAGGTTGGATTTATTCAAGCAACAGTCACCACTAGCACTGAATCAATACTTCTATAATACTTGGTCACTAATAATGCACTATTTATTTGGCACTAACGTAACATAATGTAACACCACCAGCTTTCTGGTGCTATGCTGCCCCCAACTGGGGTGTGGAGTATGAATTTGAAAGGTGGCCAGTTCTTACATATAGCATCTTTAAAACATGTGTTCCCCTGCAAATGCAACAACCTTTCCTCCTCCTATCTGTGTTCTTCAGCCTGAAAACAGCTTTTGTATTGAAAGTCACATTGCAATATTTATCTAGCTCTGTAGTTATGCTGTAGAGGAGTTGTAAGTAGTTGTTGACCATTTTTTCCCCCACCTACAAACACCACCGCTCCTAACACTGCTTTCAAGCAATAATAAGAGTCAATTGTGTCCCACAATTCACCATTGTACATTGTCAAACACCAGTTCAGTTGGACAGCTTAGACTTTAAAGGGGCATTTTGTAAATTTGATCATGTTTAGCATAGCTAAATCCCATCCCATATCATAACAGTATAAATAACAGAAACTCACAAAAAGCATAATAAAACAGTATGTTCTTCTTGATCAGTACATAGCTATCCCATGCTTATATCAAAGATTTTGAGAAAGGTATTCCATCCTTAAAAAAAAAATCTAACAAAAACATTCTATATAATAATACTGTATTATGTCTCTTACGTGCTTCATTACTACTTTAAACACGCCAAGGTGTACTGCATTGTGCCCAGGATCGACCCATATGTGGTATTGGGATGGACCTATTACAAAGAGTACAAAACTAAATGTCATTTTAGCCAGCTCTGAAGAAATTAACCCAGATCAAAAAGTTAAATGGGGTTAATTTGCAGCTGTAAAATCTTTCATTAAAAGCAGCACTTTACACATAAAAATCTGTTTACTCGCCCTAGGAAGTACTACTCAGTCTGTGAAAACAGATGTATCTCGAGTTTGGCTTGAGACTTCACATATTTAACAAAAACTCTGCGATACAAACTGATGACATGAAGTTTGAAAAGTGGGACCTGACAGCTAGACTCTCAGGAAAGACACTACTGAGCTGCATTATGGGAATTTTAGTGTTTTTAGAGCTTGAACCATGTTAGACACTAATCTCAGAACCTGATGCTTCAGTCTATTTTGAAGAGTAACATCACATCCTGTTTTTAGGTAAATACAAGGTCTTACTTACATCTATTAGCAGCTTCACTTCGTGCTTCTTGAGATCGCCACCAATCTTGGCTGCCAAAAGCACACAAGCTCCAGCACAGAGTTTACGATTCTGTTTGTTTAGTTTGCCTTGAAGAACAAGTTTTTCAAAGTAGACGAAAGCCATGGCAACTGTTGGTTCCTCGTAACCACATTCGTCCTGGGCCAGTTTTCTTATCTCCCTTTTCAAGCTGTACAGAGGTAAAATAAGAGAGAATGAAAAACAGAAAATGGGTGGAAATAAAGAGGAGAAATAAGTAAAACAGCTCACTCCTACATTATACATATATTTAGTTTAATCACAGGGGTTATATTTGTTCATAAATGTGAAACAAGCTGTACAATTTCAGCCTGCTTTACCTCCTAATCTTGCTCAGTGTTAGCCTTATGTGGGGGAACTTCTCCTTGAAGGTTTCGTTCATATCCTTTTTGAGGTCAGAGGGTTTGACGTATTCAATGACCGTGGTCTGAAAAGGAAAACCAGAGGTGGTGTCAAAATGACCATGCTTTCAGCAACGAGCAAAGTGACTGGATCCTCACACGCTAGTGTTGGATTCCACTATCTCACAATGAGGCTTTACTTAGTGCTGGTGTTACCTGTGCATCTTAAAAACCCCAGAGGACACAAAACAGAGTTGATTACAAGTACTTTCCATGCGTTCATAAGAGTTTAAAAATTCCTAAAAAAAATCCTTAGTACTGTACCTGCTGTAACATGCTGCAAGTACCAAATGGATGAGTCACATTAAGGCAATATACTGATTGGTTGAGAGTTTGGGGATTCAAATCTGCTTGGGCAAAGATCTTTGTCAAACAAAAAGTGCATTTCCAGCACTTGGTTGAATCACAGTTTAAATTTAAGCTGTTCTAGAGGCAAAAAAAAGACCTTTGCTGTTTCTATTGTTCTTCCTATAGGTTATAATTACATTGCTGAGATTTGGGAACCATGTTTTTTCGTACAATAGAGCAAGAAATACAAGCAGTGAGAAGACCAAACAGGCTTTAAACAAAACTCCAGGTTAGCAAATCTGAAGAAGGAAAAGGGGAAATGTAAAATAATTATCTCAACTGTCTGTAGTAAAGTTTTGAACTTCCTACCTTCCACACTGCATTTTATTGGACTTTATTTGACCTCCAAATAAAGTGGTATACATGATTTGGCAAAAGCCTTTCAATTTAGTCTAATTTTTCTCTTCCTTCCTGTGTACTGCCCTCTTTCTATTTTCTCTCTCCTCCCTCAGATATTTAAATACAGACTGGCAGATCAAAACACGTGCACAGTATATCCATGCATGCCACACATACACCCAATTTTTTATCTCGACTAAACACACACGTACCCTTTGCCCAATGGTTGAGAATTACTCTGTGGTAACCTTGTGTTGAACTCTATGTCCCAATCGCGCTAAAGTTAAAAATATTAATAATGTGTTGGTTTGTTTACAACCTGTCAGACCACTTGCATGTTTTGCCTGGATTTTTTTGTACCGATTCCCAGATCTGTGTATAATGTTATAATAACCAATAAAAATGATGGCCAAAAGTAAGACGGTAAGACAAAAGTTGTACAGAAAATATGAAATTATCCTTTAATAATGTGTCTACAGAGTGTGTGCTGAAGACTCACTGTATACAGTGGTGCTAAAAATATGAGTGTGACTCTCAGTATGCATGTATGGTATTGCAGGCACTGCATGAAGTGTGAATAATGGTATCCACCCCAAACACCATGCTACTGATCATGACCCACGAAGGAGAACGAATATGCTTTATCAATGGTTGTAGCTCTGAGAAATGAACATGAAGCAGGGCAGCATGATTCTGCATGACAGACAATCTAGTTTACTATGACCAGCCTCAACCTTACTTGCTGTATGTCACCACATTAAACATATTATTCCCTGTTTTACTCCAAGGATAAACACCATTGTTTAAAGTAAAAGACAAACGTGCTCTGTTACCACATTTAAAATGATAACAGACAGGTTTTTCTTGAATAAAGGTTTCCTCAATTGTAATAATGTCTTCTGCTTGAACTTGAAGGTGAAGTTAGGGAGTAGTGTCTTCTGAGCAACCAGTGTTAAACCTGTGAAATGCTGAGAATGTACTGGTTCCATTCCTGTAGTAAACACAATAGCCATTGTTGTGAAATGCTGGGTTTTGTAATTGGAGGAAGGGAGTAGACAAAAAAAAGAAAAAACCCAACATAGCCTGGCCTTGACTGAACATTTCAACTATGTCAGTCCTTGTTGTGTATTCTGACAGTCTCCGTAACAAAAACAGAGCCCAGGAAAGAATGAGGAGTGAGTCTAGTCAGGGTTTTGTTCTTCCACAAGAAAACATCCGTTCTTTTCCGGAAAAGTGTGAGAATGATTATTGCTGAGACACAAACACTAGCTGTTGCTCTGATGGAGTGGCTGTCTAAAAGCCAATGCCCACTACATGGGGATAAAGTATGTCTATTCATTTGGGCCCCAGAAGGTGGGAGAGAGTTTGGGCCAATGACCTTGCTGATTAAAACTGTCTGAAACATCCTCCTGGCTGCTTATCAAAAACAGCTGATAAAATTCAGGAGGAATTTTAAGAAAAAATAGTTGAGGTAGACGAATCTTTCCGGTGTGTTATTGTTCTTTGTTGCTCTTAACTGAGCACAAAAGATCCTTAATAACAAAAATAACCATTGAAAAAAATCATTAACAGTGAGTTATTGTAGGACATTTCAACAAAACATGTACAAACAGAAGTGGATCTATTTCAGTGAGTTGTGTCCTGGATATAAAACAACCTTTCCTTTCTGTTCTCAAGAGGACAAGGCTGCAGTTGCTGCTGTTGTTGTTGTTGCTGGTGGTACGTGTTAGATGCAGCTAGAGTACTTTCTCACCATGTACGAGGGGAAGATGAGAACTCTCTTGTGTTTTCCACAGGGCCACTGGGGGTCATCCAGAAGATTGGGGTCGTACTCGCGGAAGTCAACCAAATCATTCCCTGCCATGACAACACACACAACAACAGAGCTTTAGCCAAATGAATATTTGCGCAATTCCTTTTCCAATATTAATATAATGGATAATGGAGAAAACAACTGTGGGGCAAGGACACCAAAACATTTTGTAAGGAGTTGACGAACCTGTGTCTAGGCTGCTCTGGTTGCTGTTGGCTCGCCCCAAACTGAGGCTACGGTGACTGGCGTTGCGAGACTGAGAGAAGGACGACGTGGAGTCGATAGTGTTTCTTCGGCCACCCAGCACATTAGTGGGATATAAGAACTGGGTGTAGGACACAGTCTGAAAACAACACAGATGTAGATATAATGTCTGTTAGATCTTCACATTTCTTGCTCTGCGAGTTAAACCTGTTCAATCTCTTTCACAGCAGACAGTTGGACTTATCATAGCGGGTAAAGGCAAAGGTCTCACCAATTACATTATTTATAGAAACTGCAACAGTTTGCTATACCAGTTAGCCTGCATGCACAATACTAGAGCCCTGGAACTGACGTAATTAAAAATGAATACAGTCAATATTAATATAATAAATTGTACCAGTGCTTCCTGCTATGACATGTCAAAATGCTGCTGTAAAAAAATATGATTAAAAAAAAGTGTTTTGAGTTATAGGAATGATCTTGCTATACACCATACCAGGAATACACAAGTTTTCTGAGTTTATTTTCTCAATTTATTGCAATCACAGCACAATTTGTAAGATAAATAAACCGTTTTTTTTTTAGCATCTAAAGTCACAAACAGAAGTTAGTGTCTTTGACTTCTGTACTTTTACATATTTCCCAGTGAAATGGAATATATGGGCTTACAAGAATTGCTCCGCTAGCTACGAGGACACACAAGTGGTCATGCATGGTTTTATAAGATGGTTAGCTTGTTGTCATCCAAATTCAAATTTGATTGGATACATCTTTGTATAAGCCCCTGGCCTCAAGACAAGCCATCAAAAATATGAAAAAAATGAAAAAATGTTGTTTGTTTGTTTTTTGGGGGGCCATATTTAGCACATAACAAGAGAGAATTGAATAATAAGCACATTGACATGTAGAACTTGGAGTATGAATTTTTTTTTTTTACTGTGTATTCAAAGTAATTTGGCTGACTAGATAGCTTACGTATCAGCTTATGTAACAAGCTTAGTTTATCTTCCATCTAAATTCAAACACTGGTGAGCTATGACTGAGCAAAGCTCTGAAGTGCATAAACAATCCACACATTGATGAATGAGACATTTTTGTGCAAAAGAGTTGTTTAGCATGATTTAGCATTATTCTGGGTGAAATACCATAAATGCAGTATACTACTTTGGGAAGGTTTTGGAATGAATACAGGTATAAATGTCTTTTTCTAGAAAGTTACAAGCTACAGGGATAAGAAACTGATAAAAAGGTTCATTTAAGATTGTCTGTATGACAAAACGTTTTCCATCTTTTGTGGAATTATCATGGCATGGAGCAAGACAGAAATATTCTTCAATGTACCTGCAGGTGTGAATAGAGGAAATCCGTACCCAAAAGGTTATTTCAGTAATTTAAAAGGGAACTATTAGTGAAATGGGGGTTTATAAAAGGTCAACTACTTTAAATATAGAGATTTTAATCATTATGAAGTAGTAGGTTTACCAAGGCTATTGTGCTCTGTGCTTGTGTTTTAAAAACAGTTTTAAAATCATGGTTTTTCCTCAAAATGCAGACAGCAGCTTCCTAGCTACAAAAGAAATACATTATCCAGTTTCCACTCTGCTGCACCGTTTCCATTTCTTTTGTAGATAACTGGTAACTTTAGATTCCCCAAAACTGAATGTGAGTAAATCAATCAAGACACAATATACTAGGATTAAGTTAAAATTTGTAGCAGCAGTATATTTACAAAAAAAACATAATAGTCTTATGCAGTCTTATAATCATCTTTTTACCAACAATGAAGACAAGCTGAAACTATTCCCCCTACCACACAAACATTTCTGTCAGTTTCTCACCTTTCCATCAGCTCCTAATTCCACTCCCTCCAGCCCAATGACCATCTCCTTGGCACTGACCCCTCCTGAAGGGTGCCGCTGACGCCCTCCTTCCAGCTTTACATCCCTGATAAGCACAAGATCTTTTAGAGCTTTCACCATACAAACCATTTGTGCAGCTTCTTTAACTCCCATCCCTTTCCCTAACCTTGTTGCTGAGGCCTGTTATAGCTCACCTCCACATCTCTACCTCTCAGACAGGCCTTCTATCGATCTGCGCTCATCAGCTGGACTAGTTTTTTTTAATTGCCTGTGTCTTTCGGTGCATTTCAGGGCAATCAGAAATAGTGCACCCTTGAGAGGCAGGGTGGAGAGTACAGTTTCCTTCTAGCAGGCCACCCTCTTCCAACTCTGCTGCTGCCTCACCAACACCTGAAATGCCATACTGCTGTGGGAGATTTGCAGGAGGTCAAATGCTCTGCTGAAGTAGAAAACAGACGTCTGGAGAGTAAAGTGTGTCAGTGGAGCAAACAGTAGGAAGCCCTCAACTGAACACATTCTGTATGAGCAAATATTTCTGTATTTAACATATGCCACTGAGAGCATACGGACTGGTGCTACTACATGGAGTGCACCATTGAGTCATATTTAATTGTTTCAATTATATGTTTGAATATGAGAAGAAAAGTAAAATATGAGCCACAGCAGTAATACAAATACTGAAATGAACTAATTAAACACTGGTTACAGCTATGATTTAATTCCACTTGATGATTTTAGGTCACAGTCAGCAAAGGCTAATACAGCCTGTGAGCACTGACAGAAAAGATTACACGCCTGCAGTCCCCTTTCTTCACACTCTGCCATACTGAATAACTGATATCAAAGAGTTAATGGCAGGCTGAAGACTAATCCTTTCTGGTAATCTAAAATGTAACATCAAAAGATCGCTTGAAAACCAAAATACTCAGAATGGCTTAAAATAATAGCTTATAACCAAAGAGTAAAATAAAAATCCAAAATAAATATGCACCAGTGTTTATGTAATACTAACTTCAGCCTTATTTTAGCCCAATATTTGATTTGAAATTTTAGAATGACAGCAGACATTAAATCGTAACACTGCCTTGTTTTCCTACTCTGTGCTTATCTTTCCTGGTTCATTCTTGCTTTCTGTTCAAAGTGGAGCCCAGATAAATAGAAGAAATGACACAGTGGGCCCTCACATGACTCTCCCAGTGTTTTGATGACATGTGGGGCCAAACTGTTATAATAAAAACAGTGTTATCTGGCAAACAGGCACATCAGGACACAATGTTGACAGATGCATTAGAGACATGGAGATCCCCAGGCAGCAGACGTCTTGTAGGACAGTGGAGATTAAATGAAAAGGGGAAAACATAAGAGGTGGAAAGCTTTCTAGAGAGAGAGCTTTTCTACGAAGCCATCCAGAAAATAAAAAAAGGTTGTGCTTCAGTTGGCTGAGAATAAGGAGAAATGAAAGGAAAGCTCACATTGCTTAGTAACATGCATGAATAGGAATCACTGGCTTCAAACATCTGGATGTTAGTAGTGTTATGATTTATGCAAAGTGCTCTTTGTGCCCTACCAAATGTGTCTAAATGTAGTATCAGGTATGGGCTGGGTTGACAGGCTTGCAGTCATGTCACAATCTTGCCCAATTGTCACCCATTACACTAATATTATGAGAATTACTAAGTTATACTGTGAGGAAACTTGACCACTGAAAATGACCCAGTCTAACTGTTTTGGCTCCTGGACCAACATCAGTTTTACTCCACTGCCAGAAGTATTACCTAACATGCATGTCTTTTATGATCTGAGAAACTAGAGTATAAGGAGGAAACCCATGCCAACATACAGAGAACATGCAAAGTCCACACGGAAACGCCCAGGTCAATCCTATGGGGTTCAAGCCCAGGGACCTTCAAGCTGTGACACGACAGTGTCGCCCCATGAACAGATGTCCAATTAAACAGTGAGCATAGTTAAATGTTTTCCTTCCCATCAAGCAACAGTTAAACATTTTAGAAAACATAACTATTAGGGTTGGGTTGGTTGCTGGTTTTGCTGGTCCAGGCCGGTCTGATGTACCAGGTTAAACCGGTTTGATTTTATGTGAACTGACTTAACCAGCATTTGCAATTATGAGAGGGCTACACATTTCACACAGATGCTCCAACATTGGCAAGGTCAGTTGCTGCTGTCTACCCAGCTGGACGCCAAAAACGAACTGGAAGAGGTAGGCTGACCCGGGCTAACAGCCCAGATTGCACCAATAACCCCAAATAAACCAAGCCAGGCTACAGCCTACAGCAGTTTGTGTTTTAAAAACAACCTGCAGATACAAAAGGAATGCATGGATCATTTTACCAGCCTGCAATGGCAGCTGGCGGGTAATTATCATGGCTAGCATTGTTAGCTAGCATAGAATATCCATGCCATGACGTGGCATGTCATGCTTTTGACGTGCTGGTAGGCAGATTTTTTTTTTTTATACCTTTAGACAGAGCCAGGACAACTGTTTCTCCCTGCTTCCAGTCTTTATGCTAAGCTAAGCCAACTGGCTGTTGCCTCATATTTACATGCAGATACAAGTGAGGTATCGATCCTAGAATCGAAAACTTGGCTGAAAAGTAAGTAAGTATATTTCCCACACCAATACTTTAAATCAGTTACTGTTATAAATGAACTGTCCCCACATTTTAGAATACATTATTTAGGACTATACCTCTCAAAATTTGACGATAGTTATGAGGAAAGACATGAAGAACAAAGCAGCAGGCAACAGTCATCTATTAAAATGTTGTTTTGCAGTTACAACACTTGACTGAGCCAGCAAAATTCTAACTGTAAACTGTCAATTAGCAGCAATCCGCAGTCAAATGTGCATATTGGATAGTCCTGGGGGCTTATTAACTAGGAAATTCCGCAAACGGATTGAGCCTTTTATGCTCTTCACTAAGCCCCAGTATGGAGCTTTTCTTTTTGTGCATTGTATTCTCTGGTGTTTATCTGTCCCTTTTCTCTTTGACTTCCTCCAAAACACACTGTTTCATGTGACTGGGGCGTATCAGGACCACAACTGTAACAGAGCTATACCCATGTAAACCAGGTGGGAGGTTTTGAGAGACAGTGTCTGCTCCCATTACAGTCTTGTGTAAAAAAAGAAAATAAGCGATGTCTACACATAAGCCAGAGATGTTTTTTGTTCTAGTGCCATGAAATGTAAACTCTAAACCCAGTCATAGAACAAACAAAAATGGTTAATGACAAACTGTAATGGCTGTGAAAATACAACAGAAACTCCAGACTGCCAGAATCGTTAGACCAGTGAACAACAGATGACAATAAATTAATGATGAATCCCTGCTTAGGTATAAAATCTATGAAGAGCAGGCACCTCAGGAGAGGTGAATCTTAAATGTTACACAGAAAAGCCAGCGACAGTTGCAACAGACAAAAATGAGTTGACTTGAACAAAAAAGGATGAGAGCCAAAAAGCCACCAGAGCCATTGTGAAAAAAAGCAACACAAGCAATAAGCATTGGGCTACAGTGTACTCTTTTCAAAATTAAGCATTGAAACCCCAATGCAACCCACTGTTTATTCATTAATTAAACCTTAAAAAGGTAAAAATGCATCCACCAAAACCAACCCTTAGTGATGTATGCACCAAAGGAGAGTACATCCATAGAAAAAAGGGATGAGAAAACAAAGGGAAAGAGGGAGCACAGGCTGGAGGAAGTTACGAAGTTTGGCATGCTGTAGGATACATACCCTGCTTGGCTACAATCTCGATAGGGCAGGACAGAAAATACACTATAGAAGGATCTTCTGCCACTGATAAGGACTATCCTATAAAAACAAAAATGGTAAACAAGCTAATCAATATCTATCTGACAAGATCCACAGGTTAAAGTTGGAGAGAGTGTACAGTAACAATTCAGAATGAGGAGAATGAACTAAGACTTGAGTGTGT
Organism: Scomber scombrus; assembly: GCF_963691925.1. Lineage (NCBI taxonomy): Eukaryota > Metazoa > Chordata > Actinopteri > Scombriformes > Scombridae > Scomber > Scomber scombrus. Next base: position 17,861,301 of record NC_084980.1, read on the forward strand.
TGTTTTGCAGTATATATAGCATGTAGTCAGTGGTTTGGGAGCAACAAATGTTGCATGTTTGTTACATGTTACAAACAGAAATGCAGTATCCAATCAGAGAAGTTTCCCGGTGACCGTATGTCAATAGCACAGGGGGCAGAATAGCTCTATTTTAACACTACAGCAATCACAAAACATCTTCATTTAATAGCTGCAGCTCACAGACACTTGATAAATTTTACGACTCGGCCAAAATCATCATCAGAATGTAAACAACACATGAGTCACAAAAATGACACTTAATCAACAAGCAGTTCTTAATAGTGTGGAAAATCCATCTCAGCATTCTTCCACATCAGATGTGGATCTGGATATAAAAACACATCAGAGGAAAACTAGCAGATGACTTAATTTTACAAGTGGAACTTACCAAAACATAAATTGACTGTCTAAACAAGATGACTGCCTCAAGCTTCAGTTACTGTGCTATCTTCTTGTGCTTCCAAATCAACCAAATACTGAATAATATAACTGACAACTGGCAAGTATAGTTGCACTTAAAATTATTCATGTCAAAAGGAATTCATTACTCAAATAGCACCAGAACTAGACTCTACATGATAAAACACCCAGAAGAAAGGCTGACTAGTGAATTATCTTTCCAATACAAAGAATGTGACAGTGATAATGATAAAAAAAATTACAAGAGCTGCCTTAAAACTTCATAGGCCTCCTGTCCTGGACTGCAACAATCTTTACTTACATTTTACGCTGTAAAACATCAACCACTGTGCCAAAATATGTTGTTAAGGGATTTGGAGTGTAAATGATTATGTAAACTGTGACAGTGATTTAGCTTTTGGTAGTCAGTGATTTCCTTGTGTGATAACAAATCTACAAAAGTGATTGAAGTAAAACACAACATATTAAATTCATTGTAGATATGATTCTCAATCAATTACATTTTTTGTGTAAATTTGAATGACATGCTGTGAATTGGCCGGGCCAGCTCGCTTGAGATGTGTAATGTGAGAAACATCCAAATTGCAGTTCATTGACTGGGAGCAGCTTGCCATTATCCACTGAGGACTTGTCTGTTGACTAAAGGACAACGTTGTATGCCTCCATACCTTCCGTTGCGCATATCATGTTGCCTCATGTTCTTTATGAAGTGGACTTTCTTGAAGCTCTTTGGTCGGGGTGAACCCGATAGGGTTCGGCATCTAAAATGTAAAACAAAAAATATCAGCATGTCAAAAAACAGAGAAACTGTGTCAGATACATCACACTGATCTGAAAGGCTCATTTTAGACACAAAAATGTAATAGCAAATGTAATAACATTACCTGCGTAGAGGAGCATTCTCCTCAATGTCCTCGAGCGTTTCAAGGGAAGAGCGCTGAGAGATGAGTCTTCGTCTAGGCAGACATAGAGAAAAGTATTAAGTGAGAGGATGTGAAGAAACATCCATTAACACAACAAAACCCTTCAGAAATAAGTGCTGATCTAAAAACAGCTCTAAGAATAAATGACTGGCAAAATAATAATAACAATCCTTGTTATCATAAGTTTTTTTGCCGTGACAAACACACTGGGCTGCAAAGCAATTTCATTAAAAGGCACAACACCAAAGTCAATTCCACAGCAATACCTAAATGGCAAGAGTAGGCACTGACAATCCATAAGAGGTCATTATCCTGAAAATTGAGGTCAGTCTAGCTTTTAGAATAAACCAAGGTATCGGCAATCACAAAAGCTGGAGGGAATTTTTGCCCAAATCCCCATTTACCTACTTAGTGCAAAGCAATGGCTCAATAAGTGGATAAAGCTGCCGTTCACCACACTGAGTGGGTTGTAAAACTACAAAGAAACTGTATGGCATATCACTCATCTTTCAGTGACTAACAATTCATGGTGGGGTGTCACTTGATAATTTTCGATATTTGCACCATTATGATACGCACTACAATACCACCTTCAAAACCTTAGTTGGAGGAATATAAATGTGTAAACCATGTAAAACCACTGAATAAAATACAAGATTATTGATTTGGATCAGAAGATATTTGATCCAAGAATACGTTAACAAACCTTAGAATCTCAGTAAGAATTCAATGCCAAGTTTTGATATATGGTATTTTTCAATACTCCCTGCTATATATGCATTTCAGTATATGGTTCAATACCCAGCTCAAGCAATAAGTACATGTATATTCACCATGTGCCTTGGAACAAAAGTCAAACACCACTGTTAAATTAACACCTGTCCCTGTATGTTCTGTGGTTAATGTACAAAAATGAGCCTTGGACAGTTGAGTTATGATCGCCACCCATCAACACCACCATGTGCCTGTGTGGTCAATGATCACTCCTCAATCTTGAGCAGATCATAAACAGAATTTTCCAGGATCAGAGCTGCTGAGAGGATAACGAGTTGGCTCTGCAAGTACTTTGTGTAACACATTTTTGTCACAGATGGCCTTTATTTCACACTTTAGTTGCACGACTCAACAGGCTAATTCTGCTGCACCACTTTTTTTTATGATCGGCTGCCAGTTTCAGAAACAAACCCACATGTGATAGCTAAGTATGCCTGAGCTGTTCCAAAATTAGGTTGTAATTGCATGTTTAGTACCACAATAGCAACTTAATCCAACTCATTAGTCGACTTTACAAAGTGACCACATTTAAAGGAGTGGAAATTAACACATTAGTGGTAAGATAACAAAAAACCTGACACATTCTCCCATGGGGTCTATCCGTCATCAAGTGCTAAATAAATCTGCAGCAGTCTTACAACTCGGAAAAGCCAAGTAAAAGTGCAAACAATTGACTGTTCACACCATTCACACTATACATCATCTTTGCACCATCTATTTCCACAATACACCATGTGTTGTAATGCTGTACACCCTGCAGCACGAGGACAAACTGATGACACTCGACCAGACCGACCCCCTCTTCACTGAGCTTTTCAGCTGAGAGGAGAGACAGTGAAGCATAACGCAGAGTGGCTGGTTAATAAACAACAGAGCTTGAGGACAAATTAACGAAAGATGACTCTGTCCTTGAGGATCTCCCTGGGTTTAAACCAACATGAGCTGAGTGAATGCTGTACACCCGAGGAGATGGGGTGGGATAACTGTTTACATGAGGAGCCAGACTGTTGAAGCAGACAAGAAACCGAGGGCCATTATATCAGCCAACCCTCTGCGTTTTATATTATGACCCTAATGGTCATAAACTATGGCAAAGAACATCAAGTTCTGATAAAGGGCATAAGCATAAACTCTAATTAAAAGAACAGTGGGCAGCTGAAATCACCACTGTCTCTGCTTACGTGAGATGAAAGGGTCATTATGAAGGGTCTGACCTCTGCCTGAAGGTCAGACGTGTGGGATCATGTGATTTATGGTCAGTCTTACATCATCCTCTTCCAGTGACAAGCCTGAGATGGATTGGCTGGATAAGGATCCGCAACTACAGGTTGTCTAGGATGATAGAGGCTTTTAGTTTTCTGACATTGATTGTGATCTTCATTTGAAATTTAAGTCAGATATGCTCAAACTATTCGATGCCAAATAAAGCTCTCTGAAAAATGTAAGTCTAAACATGGCATCCTGCTTCTGTATTTTGATGTATTTCCAGGTGAAGTTGGATTGTGGCATGGAATACACTGTCTTTACCTAATGAGAAAGGAAAATAATTACAATTGAGCTTACTTAAAGCTGTACTAATTGATATTCTTACTAGAGTTAAATGACCATTTGCAATGTGAAAGGGATCGCTCATAGTAACGAACCCACAGAGAATTATAACCTGATTCTGCAGTTCCCCTGAGCCCTACAAACAGTTTTAGTGTCTTTCAGCTCTTTGTTTTGGCAACTTTAATGTTTTGGTTCACTCTCACCTCCCTCATCAGCTTCAGGTAGGCTCACTCTATACTGTCTGCCTAGTACCAAACAACAGACAGACATTGTTAGCATCTTGCTGCTCACACATTGCAGCAATTAGCAGCTAAAGAGTTGGTGGAGAACAAAAAGAGCTAAAAGGAGACTCATAGTCATAGGCTGGCCAAAATCACCACTTCAAATGAATTTGAATGTTTCTCCCTGTCTGCTGAATGTATAAAATAGGTAACTGTTTCCTTTCACTGCCATTACAACTTTGTTACTGTAGGTGACAATATGTCAATGTTCACCCTCCAATCAATTAATACAAGTTTAATGGAGGATATATTTTATATTTTTTGAAGTATATATTATAATGCAAAAAAAACACTGAAAAGTGCTGCTTAAACTAATATACGACTCACATAAGAAACAATATTCCTATTTGGCTAAAGGTCACAATTCCAGTTCATGTGGACACACATGAACTGTGCTTATGAGCCCTTTGATCTAGCCTCTGTACATGAACAGCAGCAGGACGTGCTTTTAATCCAAAAGATGTTTTCCAGGCCATAAAAATCCTGAAAACAATAACATGGGCCAGGCCACTCATTGACTTCAGACACAACGCTACCAACTAGGGTCAGAGTGGTTGGTTTTTTATCCAGTTTGACATGAACAAGGCCCAGTCAGACGCTTCAAAGAAGCCTCAGTGTAACTTAGTGGTAAATGAGCAACAACAAGTATCCTTCAGTGTCTCTGAAACAATTCCTGCTATTGTTGCCTCAAGTGATATAATTCAAGTAAATACAACCCATACTGCATTACCGATTTCTACAGCAAATGCATTACCATCGCCTTGCAATGAAACAAGCTATTGATAATCATGCCTAGTAGTGCCTTGCAATGAAACTATAAAACTCAAGTGGACTATTGAGATGTGGAGATTAAACAGTTTCACACGTACGCCCTGTTGGCAGCTTGCCACAGGACATAGTCTTCTATTTTTCTGAAGTTCGGCTGAGTGAAAATAAATGTAATGTTAGCGGCTTCTTCACACAAATACGACCAATGCAAACCAAAATGTGGTTATTTTCTGATTCTTTTTTAAAAATCCAGTCAGGGCAGTTCAGCTTCTTTGGTCCTAATATGCACTGGGAAAACAAATCAGCACATTTGAAAAAAAAAATGGTTTGGGTAAAAAGTAACTTACAGAAACACAGATTAAACAATGACAACAGCAATGTACTGCACTGTTAGCTCCTCAGGGTGACAAACAGGACAACTCTTGAGGCCATCTTGAAACTGCATGACGTAAAACACATGCTGACCCTTGTTATTCTGTCATATATTTGCAGTGGGTCATACCGTATGGGGGGGGGGGGCTGCATTTGCTGACAGCTCAGGCATGGAGAGACGCTGTGAAGGAAAATTAAGCATTCTTATATAATCCTGTGATTATGCCAACCATGACTTCACCCAACAACAATCAACCTCATAACCAGAAGAATGTGACCCAATCATATAAAATCTCCAGAGGACCATTATAATGGGTGTGCTGCTTGTTTTCCAGCCACAGCTTCTGCTGCCTCATTCTAAAAAAATGCTGTTAAAATACAGTACATGCTTCTGCACTGTAATAGTGTGATGGAAACTTAACTGTGACAGGATGTGAGAAGATTTAGTCTGGCTGGGTTTTAGAGAAGAAAGCATGAAGTGAAGATTGCTCTACACTTTAGGCAGACAAGGCCAGATGGTAATCGTTGTGCTATATTTAAAGCACAGCTCTTGGTGTGCTGATTCATGATGGATGAATGCTGAGGAGTGGAAGGGAAGCTGAGAATGAAATCATCCATCATTTTCATGCATTAGATTCTGATGAGGATATGGTCTAAAGCAGCTTTGGCGGCACATCAGAGACTCTGTGACTTCCTGAATGGGAGCCGGACTAAAGGCCAAAAAGTCTGAGGGGAGAGTGTGTCTCTGATGCCCCTGGGAGAGGAAGTGGAGGACAGAAAATACAGAGTGGAGAGCCGGGCTGCTTCTCAGAAAGCCTGGGCATCCTGCCTCTCCCAGCTAGGGACCTCTGGACACGTTTCCACCAGCTGCCCTCAGAAAACAAACCAGGCACTGTGCATAGCACTCGTCTGTCTGCACGTTGGTGGAATATGGCCGTGCTCCATCAACAGGTTGCTTACTTCTCCACGTTAGAATTCAATTTGTGTGGACGACCTCCAAGCACATTCCAAAATTAGTACAGTCAGGTTTTAACAACTTCATACAGTATTTACTAACAGAACAGAACGGTTGACTGGAAAAGGCATGCCAAACATGCAACATTGTGGTTAGAGCTGTGTACTGAATCCTAATACTTTTTGGATACCAACTGCAATGAGTATCAAAAGTATTAAAAACTGGCATTTCATGCTTTGATAGGAGATTTTTGGATTTTAATCCTAACTTTACCAGATTTCAATGGTATTTTCTTACAGCATACTGCTTGTGTTTAACATGTTGCTGTGAATAAAAACAGGGTTTTGTAGAAAAAGATGTTTATGCTTCTCAAAGAAAACTGTTAAAAATATATTAATGTGGAATCACAAGCCAAACTCAGGCATTGTATCAGCCTTACTTTTTCAAATGGTACACTAACTGTGGTGGAGATGTATTTCAACTATGCAGTGGGTATTGTTGTGAAATACAATATAATGCAATTCAATACCACATGCATATACTATTCACTACCATTCAGTTCCACCATGTGCCCATTTGAACTAAACAATGTTCACTACGAGCCTGAAAGTTGACACAAAGTTCACACCACAATGTCCATTTAGCATCTGTTCCAGAGCTTTTGATGGTATTACACAATCTTCCTCAGCAGAAGGAGTTGTCATGGAAATACAAATGTCTAATTTTCTGTTTTGTTTGGCACTTTAAGATCGACCAAATTTATTTTGAGCCTTTGTATCAATTCAGCAGTTTATTTGTGAAGCTTTAGTTCATTCTGTTGTACTGGACCGAATTTCTACAATTTTGTCCATTTCCAATATATTATGAGCATAAAAGATTAATTGTGTCTTGTATAACTGATTTAATGCATTTCATTAAAAAAGTACAGATTAAAGACACTGGCGGCACTTTTTCCATGAAGTCAGGAAGGGGAACTAGATGCTTATTGAGTGTTTCACCATGAAACAGCTTCCTGAGAAGTCTGGCAGCAACACCAGAGGGAGGAGAGGATTTGGGTAAGAGGAGGACTCTGAGTGGGAAGCAGAGCGGAAAGGATTTGACAGCAGGTTCTGACAGTGAGAACCATGAGACGACTGTTACTGACAGCTGTCCCGCTGCGATGCAAGACCCTCCAAACTCTACTCGTGCCTCTGACACAAAGAAAACTAGGCAAAGAGGGCAAATAAAAAAAGCATCCACATGGAGGAGCAAGCCCCGGTTGAATGTAGAGCTGAACAAGGGTGTAGAGTTACAGGATGTTTACATCATGAAGGAAGAGACAGCAGGTGTGGGCCAGGTTTTGGAATGACATCCACTAAAAGTAATTCAGGAGCTATCCACATTTAACCATATGAGCAAGTAAGTAAGACAGAGAAGAAAACAGAAACTAAAAGAAACAGATTAGGTGTGCTGAGTTTGCTCTCCAAGGAAACTAGGTTACAAGTCCACAGCTGTTGGACCTCCAATCATATGTTTGTGCCCCAGTCATAAGGCAACCACCTAGGCTACAACCACCTGCATGGACTCATAAGCAAATAGCAAACTTTCTCCTCCTGCTGTGTTTTGCTGTGTCCAGTGTTGCTTAGAACCAAAAGTATATTTTCTAAACAGCTGACTGCATGACTCATTCATTCAGGGCTCTGCTCTTCACACACTGTAAGTCCCAAATAAGTTGTTCATTCAGTCTTTAAACCTCAAAGGCCCCCTCCAGTCATGTTGTAAGACATATAAAAAAAGCCTCAGCTTGGTTTAATAACATATGTCTGATATGTTTTTTTTCCCGCACATAAAAAAGTTCAAATATTTTGTTAAAAATACTTAAAATCATGTTTACTCCTTTCTCATCAAAACATCAGAAATACAAATATGCAAATGTTGTTTATTTCAAAAGTTGAAATACTAGGAGCAAAATGTCTCCTTCATTGTGCAGTCCATTCTCAATGTATGTGCAGCAGATGGATGTGGAAAAACTCTGCTTCAAACTCAGCATATACATCCTGCACAGTGAAGATCAAACATCCAAGTACAGCAGGAGCAAAAAAGCTTTTATGACTTGAGAGCGACTTTAATTTAATAACTGATTTGTAAGTGCTGCATATGCCAAGTTATGAAATGCACAAAAAACTACAGATCCACTAAAATTTAGCAAATGAAATCATAATCTGGCTGCTTATCTGCTGACAAACTAAATGCAATAAGGGGGGTTTCTCAGTGGCATCTTATTAACTGTGAATATGCAACATGATTTTGAAAACATGAAACCTTGACAGTTGTCTGCAGGACTAATTGTGACTTTACTAAACATGCATGAGGACTGTATGCACCTTTGCAAGCTTGCAATTGCAGATGGTCTGATATTTGGGATCTTTGGGCAGGAAAATAGTTTTTTTTTTACTAGCAATGATCAGATCAATGTACATTTCAGTCACCTGGCTGTGCAGATCCTGCACCTCTAAAATCATCACGTCACAATTTACACTGTAGGCCTACTGCATGTTCCCCACTTAAGTAAAACCGTTTATTCACAGTTACCTTGACCTCTGCAGCTCTATAGCAGAGTTGGCTATCTGTCCTCCGTCCAGGCAGTAGTTCTGGGAGGCTTGCCTGGAGTAAGGGGCAGGTAGGATTCCCTGAGTGTACGTCTGCAGCCTCCCTCTAGTCGAGACTGGGACCGCGGAGAAAGGCGAGCTGAACGTAGAAGGCAAGAAAGCGTCGCCCTCTGTGTCTGTGCCAGCTGGGGCAGCTGCGGGACCCGTCCCAAAACTGGACCGACTGCTGGATAGGAGAGCCTGGTTTGCAAAGGCGAGCGCCTGGGCGGCCGTGGCAGCAGCAGAAGCAGCAGCTCCGGCCCCGACAGGAGCCCCGTATGCCGCCGAGCGCTCCGGAGAAACCAGGCTGTGTCTAGTCCTTGCTTCAAGGGAGTTATCCTCTTCATTGTGATTGTCTGCTTCGTCTTGCACGGGTCGCCCATCTAGAGAAATGTTGCTGAGAAAAGACAGCGCCGCTTGCCTCCTCCTCGGGTCTATGCGTTTCCGTGTATGCTCGATACTGGAGTGTTTTATCTGTAGCGTGGCTGTGGATGTGTTGCTGCTCGTGGCAGCCGCCATGGTCCACTTCCAGTGATCCGAGTCCCGGCAGCAGCGAGCTTACCTTGCTGACATTAATATTGTGTTAATCGTGCTTGTGTTGGTGGTGAATGGTAGTGGCCTGTCTTTTAAGTACATGCGTTTAAGTGGGTGAAAACAGGGAGGTCACGTGTGTGCAGTATTGTGGCATCACAGGGAACATTTGGACCAATAGGCTGTCAGGAATACATGTGTGTTTTTTTTTTGTTTTTTTGTTTTTTACCTTTTCCTGACTGCTGAAGCCTCCTCTCGCTTGTCTAGCAGGGTATGCCAAAATTACATAAACTGGTCACCGCACTGTGTAATCTGAATTATACATCTCCAGTTTTGTTACATATTAACTCACACTTGTCGCCCTTCTGCATTGGTTTGCATAGCACAGCACTAAAAGCATTTTTACATGAAGGCATTAGGAACTTTGCGAGCAGCTTTCCAAATCTTTCTAAGGCATGGCGATTAAAGAGCTGCCTGCATGCTTCCTCAGTCCTCACAAGGCGCAGTTTTATGCACAATGATCAATGGTCTCTGACCCGAATGGGGCCTGTCTCCGTTTGTTTTGAGAAAACAGATCATTTTCTGAACTGTGCAAGTCAGCATCCCTGTGGCAATATCGCCATCTGTCTGCTTGACATGGACTGCGTTTGCTGTTTTTGGCCACATAACCCCTTCTTAAATATGCCATCTAGTGGTTTTTGTGTTGGAGCTACAGCAGGCCGTGCTGGGGATGTAATAAAGTTATAAATGAATATGTCCTTGTGTGTAGCAAATTTAAGCCTATGGATGATGATACTCACTCCCCAAAGTAAGTATGACTTTTTGTTTGTGGAAATGGGCATGAAAAAGAGGACATCCAGCACAAAATATGCTGACCTCTCAGGTGTTGAAATTCTATTTTAAAGTCTAAATAAAGCAATACGAAATATGTGTTCTACACAGTTTTACACACCACAAAAAAAACGTGTTTATTAACCAAATTGACTGAAAGGCTGGCATGTGTCCCCTGAACCCATAATTTATTTTCACCCATTGAAGTTTAGTGTCAACATTACTCTTTGAAAATCACCTTGAGTATTCAGATGGACATCATGACAGTTCTCCAAAAGTGAAGCCAAAACATCTGGATTGCCCCCTCTGCTGGCTGGTTGCAGTATAGGTCATAAATCCTGCCCCCTCCATGTAGCCTAAGTCAATGGGACATGAGTCAAACAAATAAAAGTTCACGTCTTCATTTTTTTTTCCAACAATGGTTTCTGTCACTTTTGGTCGTTCTTACGATCACGCCAATGTTTCTCCAAGTGCTTATTTTTTTAAGTGTTTCATAAGTTATTAGACATAAGGGGATAGGGTTAGAGTTAGGAGCTGGACATCTGGGAGAGACCAGCAGTACAGCCGCAGGTCTTCCACATTGAAAGGAGCCAGCTGAGGTGGTATGGGTTTGGACACTTTGTCAGGATGCCTCCTGGACGCTTCCCTGTGGAGGTGTTTCGGGCAAGTCCAACTGGGAGGAGACCCAGAGGCAGACCCAGAACATGCTGGAGGGATTAGGCCTTGGTCTGGGAATGCCTTGGGATCCTGCAGGAGGAGTTTATGAGGATTACTAGCAGGGGCGATTCTAGGATCAGACCTTTAGGGGGGCTCAGCTACTAATGAGAATTTGACATATAATGCCCTGCAAGTGTTCAAACCCCCTTACTAAATTACTAATTTCATTGGATAACATAAATTACAGCAATAAATATGAATACATAGTACAGTCTACTAAATGTATAATAATAATGGTTCAGAATAAACAATCACAGATTTCTAAAGAGAGGACCTTAAGATGGTTAATGAACCCTGAGGGAAAGATTATATATTAATGACAGAACTATCCAAAGTACTTTAAACCTGTTATAATAAAACCATTTGAACCTGTAGTATAAGTGTTTGTCCCATCTTTAACAGACAGGTTCACAAAAATAATTAAAGTTGTTTAAAATAATTTTAAGGAAAAAAATAAAATGATAATTTATTTATTTTTAGTGGTGCTGAGATCAAATTTAGTTGTGCTTGAGCACCCCTAAAAAGGGTCTGAAATCGCCACTGGTTGCTAGGGAGATGGGTGCCTGGGCATCATTTCTCAGCCTAATGCCACCTCCACCGATAAGCGGCAGAAAATAGATGGATGGACTTAAGGAGATGATTGACAGCTGTGACACCCGTTCTCAAACCTCCATCACGCGGCGGGATGGCTGAGGTGGGTGTGTCCCGCGAGTCTGAGCCTACTGACTCTGGCTCCAAATGACGGCACACAAGCAAGATGGCAGCTCCCGGAAAGCAGGATTTTATAGCTTCAGTTTTGCATAGCAGTAAGGAGTGGGGATGCTTGTTCATACAATCAGTAGTAGTGACGACGAAGGCAATTTAGTAATGTCTGCAACACAGACCGAGGCAGCGAGGTTGAGACTGGAGATGGAGGCAGACAGGGCCGCTACACAGGCACGGCTTCTGCAGCAGTGCCACACAGAACATAGATATAATGCCAGCAGAACATAGATATAATGCTCTCGGTGGACCAGAGCTGTAATACCGACACAACAGCTAATGACTCAGGTAGGGCCAGAGGGCTGTGGGGCCCCCACGGCCCTCTGGCCCTACCTGAGCTAAATTCGCCTTGGGCCCCCAAATTGCTAAATCCGCCACTGCGTGGGGGAACTATGCATTTATATCAAAGCTAGATGCAGGATAATGCCACTTTCAAGAGGCACTGCTTCACTAAGCTAGAATATCATACTTAAGTGTGTAGACATTTCTATCTGTCCAGAGAGTTTACATCTACTCTTGTGACTGCAGCATAAAAGTAGGCTAGCAAACAACCAATTACACATCCAGTCCATGTTTAGGCACGCTGGTTGTGTTGGATTGGTTCGTGAGTCGTGGGTCATGCTAGTCATCCATCTATGTCATAGTGCAGCAGTTTTAGGCCTGCCCAAAAAAAGTCCTGAACACATAATTTGTGGCCAGATTAAATTGTTTGGGCTCCAACAAGGAAAATACTGCTGGGCTCTTATATGCAGGAGAACATACATGTCAGCTTCATTATGAAACAACCAGCACTACTATACTGGAATACTACCTGGATCAGTTATTCTGACAATTAGTTTGCAATTAGTTTACAATCTATAAAGTACATGAATACTGGCCACTATAATGCAAAACCCTCATAGTTAGTTATTAGTCCTAGTACTTCTCCCTAAACAAATTAGCTATTCATCAAATTACCACAAACCTCCTGACACACGTTAAAGCTCAGACTTTTGGTACAATTAGTTTGAACATTGGCCTGCTTTGCCAGCTTTGCTCTGTCATTTCCCAGAAACGGCTATGTTCAACAATGTGTGATTAAACCTCATTGAACGATTCTCTTCCCCAAGCCTTGAAACCATTTTATATAAATAATAATATTCCTGACTTTGATGTGAATTATACAGCTACTATCAGAAAACAGACCTGATCAGCATTATTAGATACTTTTAATAGCTACAGAAATTCTAAATTATTTTATTTTTATTTACACTTTGTTTTGTAATTAAAATTAGCTAAGTTTACTTCAATAGATGTATGCATACCGGTCACAATGCTAATTTGAGCTGTCAAAAGTCTTGAGCCTATGAAGACAAAGTGTAGTTATGACTAAGAGTTAGTTTGAAATATGAAGGTAATGAAATACCTTTTTCACTTGTCATTGTGGGTACAGGTGTTACTTTGATCACTGTGTTCTGTGTCCCAGAAAGCCACAACAGACTGACAGTGAGCCAGTATGTGCAATACCAAAACCCTGAAATTTTGTTACGTGCTTTTGATTCTGTGACCTGTCAAAATGTCTTCTGTGAATAAGTCCTGATATTTGATCATATACCGTATGTGTATGAATAGAGTCCATTTTAAACTCCTACAGTATGTAAATGGTATGGATAACATTTACATATGATAAAGAGATATATTTTCTGTTAGAGACTATTTTCGAAAGCCACAACACATGCTGTAGAAGCAGAGTAGGAGTTTCTGGCACATCTTCACCTACTTACAAGGTGCATGGAGAAGGGGAAAAAAAAGTGTGGCCTTCATCTGGGTCCTCCATATACTGTTCTATACACTACCATGTTCTATATACTAGTGATATATGTGTTGCTAAAGCCACAACATATATCATACCCTTATCTGCAAAATAAAAAGAACATGTTAAACTAGTCTCATTTAACTTTGTTATTTAACAAAAATGCATTATTGGTTTTTGCTTTGTAGAGACTGATGAAAACCTAGCATTTCTTCACCACTGGGTGTCTCTGTTGGACCTCAAATCTGCATGATTCCTACATTCTGCATTACACAAAAGAGCACATTACACAATCCTGGTGTTTCTAAAGCCCTTGGGTGCATGCACATCATGATATCAGTACCTGAGAGTTGTTTTTAGTACTATAACCCAAACTGGAATGAATTATATTGACTCTGTATGGGTAGTAATTACTCATCCTGAAAGGTTGTGGTAATATATACAGTATTCTCACACCATTACAAATGCTTGATCTTCAGGTTTTTGCCATCCCTTGTTCTTATATTAATTAAAATGAATTTGCTCTCACTAAAAACACCAAAGAAGTCTTGATTCTTTCGCATGGACACTTACTATTCTGAGAAAGTGTCTCCAACATTCAAAACCAGAATGCTAAAGAATGTACAATATATCTGCATTTAATGTATATCTCTTGTTAACACTATACCCTGCTGATCTGTGCTCTGATGCCTTTCTGTAGACAGCCTGGGCAACAATAAAGAGTAGGAACGGCAGGTTCTTTGGCCCCAGTTAATCTGAGCAGCCCATCAGTCCCTGCAGCACCGCAGCAAAGACTCCTGCCCTTGGTGAGAAACACTGAGCTTCCTGTGTTTGTGTGAAGTTTCCTACTCATGAAGTACTTCAGCACCTCATTGTGAGGCTTCATGCACATGACTTTGCTATAACTTTTCACAATGATTAAAGACAAACATGCCAGCATGCATCGTAAATTTTCCCCTTGTTGCCATGAGATGTAGAAAGCACAATGCTGCTAGTCACTTATTGTACAGTAGAGAAATAATGATGGCCCTAATAATGAAAGGGGGGGGTTTGAAAAACAAATGGGATTAAGGTGAGAGGACAGAAGGAGAGGTGGAAGGAAGAGGGCACAGATCAGGGATAACAACTGGGAAATAAAGTTTTGTCATCCAGGTATTTATTGTTTTACAAAAGTTATGGAATTTAGATCTCACTGAGAGAAACCCCCTGTCAGTGACGTATAATAAGTGTTCTTACTAATCCCACGCCTGGGAAAGGTTTCACCCTTTTGTTTTTTTATACCAATAACTTTTTGAGCCATTGCAGGGTAAAGCAATTAAAATGCCTGCCAAGCTATTTCAGGGGTGCTAATGTCGCGGCTTGCCTTAGTTGGTCTTGCTGGGGCACACGCATACGTCACACACACACACACACACACACACACACACACACACACACACACACACACACACACACACACACACACACAAACACACACACACACACACACACACACACACACACACACACACACAAACACACACACACACACACACATACATACACACTGAAGAAAGTCTTTGCAGTATGACAGCATCACCTACAGAGTGCCTTAGCTGCTACTGTATCCAAGCAAGAACACTGTACTATAATAATAACTGAGTGTAGAAAATGCCTTTAATTTAGCAAAAACATGGGATTTAATGTTATCTATGTTGGAATAATAAAATATCTTGCTATTGTTTGATTTTTGACACCGAAATTCTCCCATATTCCCCGCACAGAATCAAATCTATCAACATTAGCAGCCGTGGTCAGATTAGGTGTGTGTTGATGAAGGATTTAGATAAGAGCAAGTGTGTGAGGCCAACATTTAGCTCTCACACAGGGACGGCTCGTCTTAATGGGACTGGGGTCTTATCAGAGGAATCTAAAGAGCTCCCTGAAGTTCACCTCAGTTAAATCGCAGGCTTTTGGAAGACACTTATAAAGCCTGGTGTACTCAGTGGCAAGGATCTTTCACTTTCACAAGAGTGAAAATTATGGGAATTAAATTCAATGACGTACAGATGACAAACATGTTGTTTTGTCATTGAGGGATCAATGGTTCATCGAGAAATATGCTTTTTTTTGCTATGCTGCTGTTTTTATGGTAAATGTGGCGCTACGATACAGTGAGCAGTTGGTTAGCATAGTTAAGCACAAAGACTGGAAACAAGGGGAAACAGCTAACCTGACTCTGTACACAGGTAACAAAATATATCTAGCACATTACATAATTTCACAGATGTTCAATCCAGGCAAAAAAGCGTAAAAACAAGGATGCATGGTTTCACAGGGATTATGTGTTGGACTATAACTTAATGGAATATTGTTTTCACCATAAGGTTGACAGCCAATTACCTCAATAACTCTTAGCAAGAAACTGAATATATATTTCTCAAAATGTAAAGCGATAATTTTGAATCAGGAATGTGTGTCTGTGTGTCAAAAGCTTGCCGTCTCAGAGTCTGCCTGTTTGTGCCTGACACAGACAGATATGCTATTCCTGATTGAGTGTTAGCTCTCTGTGGTCAAGAGGGCAGGGCTGGTTGTGGCCCGGGCACACAGTTAGAGGAGGAGGAGGGGACAGGAGGCGTTGAGAGGCAGTAGGGTCTGTGGTTGTGGCCCTGGGATTGGTGACTTTGTTACAGGTCACGGGGAGAGAGCCCACCCGCACGCCACAGCCCCCCAACATCAAACATGCCGTATTATGTTGATCTATGGAGATGGCTGGGCAGCACTTTCAACTGAGTCAGGCCAGGTCCATCAAAGGATTTATCTCTTCACAAGATTAAAGGGGTATAAGGCGTCTGCCAAACAAAGGCTAACTCTGAGGGTCAACTCAGGTCCTGGCCTGAGAGATTTACACTGAGACAACTTTCAGATCGTAGGAAGATCCAGAAAACGACTTTCAGGCTCTGTGACGTCTGCCTTCCAAATCTGAAAGCTCCAAGACAAAAATTCTGACCCTCACACTATGACTGATAAATACATAAATTTGGTTTTGGAGTCTCTCATAAATGCTCAGCAATATCATCTAATGCTATAAACACATTAGCACATACTTTGAGTCAGACTGTGAGGCAGGCAGGGTAAAAGTTATTCAAAACCTCCTTTATATTTCTGACATGTTCCTGGCATCTTTCAGGATTCCACAGTAATGACGAAATCACTTTTTGGAAACATGAGGGTAGTTATTTTTTCATATTTCCTTTTAAATAGTAAGCAAAGATCTATACTTAATCATGTACGTGAAAATCTGAACCGCTTTTGAACAAATTCATGTCACATTCAGTGACATGTTCCTGTTGCTTTGACCTTTGCACTCCTTCCTATTAGTTACTTTGTAATGTTTTTAGTCTAGGAATGTGGGCCTGTTTCACTGTTGCTCTTATTATCAGATGCTTTGGATAACTCAACAGCTAAACAAATGAATACATAGAATTCATCTGGCATACAATGTGAAAATTAATCATTAACCATGTGTTTCATTTTCATTTAAATTGTCTTCCTTGTCTTTCTTTTGTCTGCCAGTTCTTGGGCTTCTGTACACGCAGACATGAAAAACAACTTGGCTGCAACTTTTTTACAAGACTTCCCTACATTTGTTTTTCTTTTAGACGAGTTTGCTCCTTTTAAGTATGTTTTTGGTAACATACTTTGCTGTTTTCGTTTCTGTCTCACAATGAAAACACTCATTTATATTCATTTGGAATTGAGTGGGTGAGAGACATAAAGTGGACTGGTGGCAAGATACGATCAGGCGCTATAACTGGGGCGACGTGGCCTCTTTCACATGAAGGTGGAGGGTTTTAAACAAGCTAAAACCTTGGACAAGAAAGCCCTAAATCAGGGTAAAACATGCATAGGAATGTACCTTCACATGCCTTGCAATTCATTTCACATGGGAATATTTGTCTCACTTATAAAAATCAGTGGTTGAGAGTGTCGGGTGATGTTAATGGACGAGTGAGATGAAGGGGGGGGGGGGGGACTTTTATTTGAATTCTTCTGTTCTTCTGAAGCAGTCGATCCATAATGAGTAGAAGAGAAATGTGACCTGTGCTGACTGTTTTACACCTCATCATTAATAAAAGGCCTTACTCTGTTTTGATTGGCAGCGTGCAAGCCATTGTCTTATTCATAGGTAACAGTTTGCATGATGAAAGAATCCAACTGAGCTATTTGCTACATGCTAAATGCAGCAACATTTCAGTAGGAAATGGTTAAAAGAAGACTTCATTTCTGCAGCTTCTGAGCTTTAAATGTGTTCATGCAATGAGCAAATATCACAGTCTTTATTGTTTTTAGTTCGAATGTACGTAGCTGTGTGAGTTTTTTCTCTGCCTGTTGGCCTGTGAGTGTACACGCCTATCTGTGTACGCACATATCAGTATTAGCACAGTATTGCTACGTGCTGAACCGCCAAGCCTCGCCCATAGTAGGAGGAGAGTACAGGGCAGGGTCAACACTGAAGGAGCCAGAAGAGACACTGTGCCTGGCACGACCTAACACACACACTCTCACACACACGCAAACACACACTAGACAGGCAACCTTGGGAATCACAGCCAAAGCAGAACAGAATGTACATTAAGGAGGTCGTCTCTCCTCCCCTCTTCTTCTACTTTATTTCTCTCCCTGCACCCTCCATCCTAACTTTATGGCAATGGTTAAAAAAAAAGTTCCCTAAATTTTCCTAATAGGTTAACTCACCTCTTCCTCATTTATGTTACTTCCTATTTACTTCACCATTGAGTCCGTCAAATAAGAGACCAAAATGTGGCTCCATTCACTCTGCTACCATTTGACTGCAATATTTTGTTTCTTAACATAGAGCATGTTTAAAGGTTGAAGAGCAGTACGCCATAATCAAGCCATCGCCCTCCTGCTCCCTTCCTCCTTCAGTCACAACGGTTTTAGCATTGGAGGTCACACGGCTAAACTCTGCCTTGTAAACACCCATAGCAGGGTTTTACCTTTGTGTTAAAGGTCCTGCTTTAACAGTAGACCCAATGAGTAGCAGATGAGGGGAGTTGTGGTGTGTAAGGTTTATAGGTGTGCATGTGTCAGTGTCAGGTGTGCTGTCATGTAGGACTTTGGGAATTTATAGCAGGTCCTGGAACTTAAGGATAAGTATGGGGGAATAATGCAATGTTTTACAGCCCAAATGTGAAACGTTACCCTTACCCTTAGGTAACTGACCCACAGACCACAGATGAATCTGCAAGCCAAAAAAGGTCAATTTTGTTTCTATTTGGCACTAGAACGTAGAATCCATGGCAAAACAATCAAAAGTTTGTACAGGTAATACATTTAGCAGTTCTTGCTGCATTATGTTCATTGTGTAAATTTTGTGTCATTTCTGTAGTTTTGGTCACTATTCTTATTGGTAATAATAATGCAGAGCTCATCAAAGTTATTGCTAAGATCTAAAAAATGTGGTGACATTGTTGAAAAGAAACCTTATCATTCACAGAACATGATAATACAAATTTTAACAGTATCTCCAGGAATTATGTCCATGATTTAGGCCTTT